>NW_015150847.1:371892-377063 GCF_000732505.1 Cyprinodon variegatus
GTGTGTGTGTGTCAGTGAGAAACAACAAAGCATTAGTTGGGATGGGATGACAAGGCAGATAAGCTTTAGACATTAATTTATTTCAGTCCTATGAAGGAGGTGAGCTTCTCCATTAGGTTAACTTTTAGTGGCAGAAAATTAATAACTTCCACTTCTGTTGGAGCATGTTTCTGTGCTCTCAGAGCTTCGACAGAAACTTTTCTTCAGACTTTACAACACAACCAGCCAAGCTGCTTTATTACTCTTGACAAAGACCTGTCTGGGATTCTTATATCCTTTAAAAGATTAAATCTTTTGTAATTTAAAATAAAATATTTAAATTAGAACCACAAAAAAACAAAAACAACCAAACAACAAAAAACTCCCTTTTCTGCAGAGAACACAGGTTTAACATTTAGACAACCGTGAGGTACAGCCTTAGAAAACAACCTAAACCCTTGCAAACCCTGGAATGAAGCACTGGAGGTTTGTTTAGTATCTAGTTACAAACTCTTGGCCTAATGGATATTTTACATCAAAAGGCTCCTCAGCATTGAAAGCTCTGTTAGACCATATAAAAGTCTATTTTATTGAAGGTGGCTGTGTGGCCCGACCTGGTTGTTCTCTCCAGCTTTGTTATGCAGCATACCGGTACTTTACCACAGAAGACCAATCCTGCTCCTCTAAGCTAGAGATGATAGCAGTCTAATCCAGGATTACATGTTTGATACTCTGCAGAGGGCAGAAAACTGCTACTCTATAACACATTAGCTTACATGACTGCTCTTTGTAAAGGTATTTATACAGTGAGGAAAAATATAAAAAAGTAGGCATCAAAGAATGTGCAGTTAACTATTAAGCACACAGCAGTTAATGTCTAAAAAACATGGAAAAAAGACAAAAAAGACAACCTGAGAAACCAGTTTGTCCAGTTTAGCATTGACCTGCAGCACTAACACATTTACTGGTCTCTCACCCCAAGGACATGTGCCCCTCTTCTAAATACTTAATCGTTTTTAAGCAATGAATAAGTAGATATTTGTTTCCTTCTGCATTAACATACATAATGATGGTTTAAAGTAATGTGGGCAGTAGGAATGATGTAGCAGAAGGTGTTCCATAATTGACGGGCACTGCCGGGTGATCTGTTCCTCGCTTTGGGTCCTTTGCTGGACATCCTGTTTCATTTTTCAGTGCAGCAAAGAAAGAAAGTTGGTTCAGCATCAAATCTTTTGAAAAACGAATTAAAAGGTAAAGAAAAAAAGATGCAGCAGTTCTTTTTTAACAAGAGATGTTTCAATGGGAGTGACACTGCTTGCATTACATTTCTATCCCATGACAGGGTTGGAAGATTAGATCCAGCTCATCAGATGAAAGAAAACGTCATCGTGTGCAGAAGAACAGATGAGGAGTGAGCAACATTTTGAAGAAACGTTCGAATTCCCACTTCCTGTTGTCACAACTAATCTAAAGGTTTCACAAACAAAATCTGCTGGTGCTCCTTCATGTAGAAGACTGAAAACTGCAAATTTAAAAATATCAATATTCATCATGGAGCCCATGAGAAGAACTGAAGTTACTTTAACATCATGAGCGGCTAACCGTCATCTTTAAAACCACACTAGTTATATTTCATTTAGCCTTTCCATAACTGGTTTAAATTTCCGACCAGGTGAACAAAATAAATCCGCCAAACTTCTTTATCTTTAGACTTTGTCTCATGAACATACTTCTTTTCACATTGTTTTGTTCTTTGGACCATTATGACATTCATGTAACATTTATTGAGTTGTTTAATAACACAAAAGAAGCCATGATTTGTAACCAGCCTAGAAGATTGATTTCTGCTGTTATGGTTCTCCCCTTTTGGAACTTTTAATTTTAGTTTTTCAATTATCAGTTATTCTGTTTTGTTGATCTTTCGTTTATTTTCCATTTCATGTATGTTTAAGTGGTGTTTGGTTGCTCTCTGTTGCCCCCTTGTGCCTGTCTCCTTTACCCCGGCTCCCTTCTAGTCTCTTCCATCCACACCTGCTCCCTATCATCCGATTACCCCAGTCTTTGTTCTGTCTCCCTGTGCATTTCTTCAGTGCTGGTTCCTTGTTGATTGTTAGTTCCTTCCTGATCTCTGGTTCTCCAGGGGAGTTTTCCCTGATGTTTCCTGTTCTTTTGGTTCTCAGTATTTTTGTGTTTTGGGTAGTGATGGGTTCATGAGGCGTCATGATGCGTTTCGACAGATTGCTAAACTGTATTGATACTTGTCGATACTGTGTCACTGAATATTGACACCTGCTGGACATTTAAAAACACTACAGGCAGCCTCTGACACTGATTTGATGACCTAAATCAAAATCATATTTAAAAACATTGTTTGCATTTAATGTATATTTCATATTTTTGTTTAAAATTTAAAATATGTATGATGTTTTCAGATTTTTAGAAAATCCATAAATTTGAACAGATAACGGGAATATTAAAGTGAGCATGCAGGACTAAGATTTATTTATTTATTTAAGATAATAACTTCAGGAAGAGCAGCAAGTTAAGAGTCAATTTGAATTTGGATAAGTGTAGTGATAACTGAGAGGAACAGGATGACACAACAAGAAAATTAAATCAAATATGAGATCGGAATTGTCCCACTCGGCTAAAGCCTTTCTTTTTCCTCGAGGCTGATCCATTTTTTTGATTAATACGAGGATGAACCGTAAAAGATCAGAATTTCTTTTGGCTGATGTGTTGCGTTGACAGATTGCGTCAGTCAGTTTAAAACAGCTCCTGTATCGGTCACGTGACTTTCTTGAAATGATACGTGCACCGACATGGGGTTTTGCTGTTAGAGCTCGACACATGCGCCGGCGCGTCAGTGTTGCTGGACCCATCACTAGTTTTGGATGTTTGTTTCAGTTTTTTATTAAACCTACAATTACTCATCTCTGCATTTGGGTCCTCAAACAACCACACCCCCCTTGTTGACATCTGGAGATGCTTTGGTTCAAGATGTCTGCTTTTCTTCACCCCTGACAGAAGACGAGCTACCGCTAATTTAAAGAAAGTCCTGTCTGTCTTTAAATTAGGAGGCTGATAAATGTTACCAGATTTAGCAAAGAAAGCAAAAAACTATAATTAATAAATGAAGACTTTAAAATTACTGCCATTTTTTATTATTATTTTTGGAAGGAGTGGCTGGGCGCCATATCTAAATGTCAGATATGGGAGGAGGAGCGATAGCCTTAATATTTCTGATGCTTTCGGACCCTGACCATCAAGTCCTAGTTTATTCTTATAGCTGCCTCAGAGGCTCAGCTTTCATCAGGTTGACCTCTTGAGGTCACGGGGCGGTTCTCTGAGTTCTCCTGACTAAGCCTTTAAGCCGCTTAATAAAAACTTGGAGGTTTCCTCCACAGATGGACAGGTATGGAGCTGTATCTGATAGTGCCACTAGTGTCTGTTGAAAAGATGAATACTTTAGATCTGTAAACAAGGCTCCTCAAGTGTAAAAATAAAATATAAAGCTTGTATTCTTTCACTTTTTGAACTCCCTCTGAAAGTATTCATGCAGAGCCAGGCAGTTTGATAAACAATAATGTTATTTTTATTAACATTACAGGGCTGGAGATGCAGCCTTGACAGGCGTTTCCAGTGAAGGTCTGAATCATCTGAAGCTCCAGCCGTGATGTTAATGTGAACTGAAGGCGGTGAGAAGAGGCGGGACAGACAGCGGTCTGCAGGTTTGTCTCAGTTAGGTTTGGAACGGAAAGCAGGCTGTTTAACCAGCTGCTCTGAGCTGAAACACCTGTCAAATTCCCAACAACACACCAGAAGCAGTTTTCCTTTCTTTGTGCTTGAAGATTTATTCAGTTTTCATCTCCATGGTTCATGGCCTTGCAGTGTTTATTTGAAGGCTTCCAACAGAGATGAAAAGTTTAAGCCTGTAAATCAGAATGCATGCAGGTTTTTGCACTTCCACCATATCTGAGTGTTTAGCTGCATCCTTGGGAATCAGCCTTGATAGATCACAAACTGGTGAGAAATCCAACGTACAGTATCAGAGATGACACACACGCTGACAGCATCATGATCATGATTTTAAGAAAAGAAAACTCAAATGTAGCTTTGTTTTCCATATCAATGATGTATGTAAAAATAAACAAAGGAAACATGTTAATTTCTCCCACAATGAAATCTTTTTGGATCACATGTTGAAAGTTGACCCCATGATCCTGTCAGAGAGTCAGAAAAGATGTTTAGATTAGCCCTGCTCTGCAAAAGGTCACAGTCAGCTGAACAGGGAGAGGCTGCTCTGAAGGAAGCATCAGACTTCTGCCTCTAATGCAACTTATTGTCCAGATGAACGCTCATAAAAGATCCCAATCCCAGGGTCAGTTCCCTGGACGTTCAGTATGGGGGATCTGTGGCCGCAGAAACCAACCTTTGGTTGTCTCTGCATTCATCAGGAGATGCTTCCATCATCAATACTCTGGTTCAATTTGCATGTTTTCTAAACAAAATCAAGTTTGATTTTAGTTCACACCGTAAAGCCTCAAACTCAATGCTATTTCTGACATTTTGAATTGAGAAAGCTTCCTGGATGGGAAGAGAAACATCTTTAAATGTGGAAACAAAGTCCGGTGGATTGTTTTTTTAAATAATTTTTATTGGAGCTAAAAGAGGAAATAACAAAACAAAGATATATATATTTCTCTGTTACACACATATATATACAACCTGTGAGATCCTCCTCCAGTTACACTACATGGCTCTTGCAACAGTGGAGGCGAGGCCTGTGAGCAGGACTTTAGCTGCGTCTGAATAGTGTGAGATTTTCCCCTTCCTGTCACTGCCAATCGATGTAAACATATAATAACGGGACCGAAAAGCAAAAAAGCAAATACTAGAGACTTGGTTTACTATGAAAAGCACGGTTGAACAAGAATTTAAAACGAAAATGGCAGGAGATATCACCACTCAGCGCCCCCATCAATTGTTTTTTAAAACTTTTTCTTTAATGCCCGTTTTACTCCAACTCCTTTAGTCCTGTAACGTAGCTGTTCCAGGCCAAGCATCTTTCTACCTGTTGGCTTTATTCTCAGTGCATGAACCATTCATGAACCAATCCCAGAATAAAGCTCAACATCATCAACCTCATCATCTTCAAAATCTTCTCTCTCTCAGTCATACATCTGTGGCCT
>NW_015150847.1:379493-384527 GCF_000732505.1 Cyprinodon variegatus
AACTAACTGGCCTACAGAAGATAACGGAGAAAAAACCTGATTTTAGGACAGGATATTTTTTTAAATAGAAATATTTTAAAATTTTGGGACAATATCTTGTAATAAAGAGTCCATTTATATGCATGTTTAAGCCAGAATGATTGGACATTTAAATATGACTTCCCTACGACTTTAAACTTGTGTTTCTCATACAGCATGCTTACATTTCGTCATCATATATGTCATTGCGGCGGTAATGGTGAATAAGTCAGAAGAAATGTAATCTGGCTTGTGTTCAAATGTTTGTTGGTCTGCTGTCCCGGTAGTGACATACAGAAAGAAAGGTCCAGACTGTACCCAGATTAACCCACCTTACTCTCCCATTCTTAGCATTGGGTATTAGACACACCACCCCCACCCCCACCCTTCTCAGACTCTCGTCTCCTTGGCATCTGGAGAACAGGGGCAGGGATTTGGGTGGATGACTGGGGTGATAAAGGGGAGGGGCTAGTTGTTACACATTCTGCTGTGGGCACCAGTTGTCACCCCAAAAGTCTGTGGATGTCCGGGGCTCTGCGAGGGCTGAGCTAATCCTCTTATTCATCGTCCAGCTGGGGGTGTGGGGCTCCCACAGACCAGAGGGCAGGGCACGCCACACTCCGCTGAATGAATACACTGACACAGTTATGGCCTTTTCTCCCCAAAGAGACATTATGCAAGAACTTTCTATTGCTTGTTTTGGACCCCTGCTTTGTTCTGTACCACCAACTGAAAAAAAACGCCTTGTAATCAGAGTTTGGGTCTAACAAAATAAGCTTTTATTTTCTCTCCTGTTTGTTCACATGGATCCATCCATCAATCAATTTCCTTGGTATAAAGATTTCCCCCTTAGCTTCATCTTCGGGCGTAAAAGGATTTGCTTTGTGTCCTAATACTGTATGTTACCTTGTATTTTAAAGCCCTGGTTTATGGGAAAAGGTGGATTTGCTTCCTCTGGTCTGGGGGTCTTTGGCTCTAAAGAGGAGTTTGGGTAACATGGTGTCTTGTTTTGGTGTTTGTGAATGGGTAGACTGATTAGGGTCTCTGCTGTGATGCATTTGATGCTTTGGTCTATTGAGGTTAAGACAGAGCTTAGCCAAATAGCAAAGATTTTTATTTATCCCCTTGTTAAGGCTTATTAATCTGTTATGATCCATATATACACAGATTTTCTCCACACATTTAATACAGGGCCACAACGGACAGACGGATGGACGGACTGACACATATTGAAGATTTAGGGGGGTTTAGTACCAGAAGTGTTTGATTTTTCTTTTGTAAAATTCCAATTCAATTGCTGTGAGTCCTTCCATTACTGTAACAGCAGTAGTCATCCACCAGGAATGAGAATCTTTCATGTTATAACTTGTGTTGGTGAAATGTACCTGATATGGAAAAATCCAGACTGTGTAAGTGGCCTGATATTTAGGATGGACTCCTTGTTCAAAGCAGAAAAGCCCACAGGAGCTGCTTCTCTTCAAAACGGATTGTAATCCTCCTTCTATGATGGCGTTAATACTCGATACGCTAACATTAACACCCCACTTCGATGTGATCTTCCATCAAATGGTCTCTATTAGCGGTTATCAGTCCCATAGAATGCCTTCAGACTGTGCCTCCTCTTGTCACGGTTGGGTTCAGGTTTTGAGGACCTGAATGCAGAGATCAGGAGGCAGAGGTGAGTCATGAAGATTTAATAAGTAAACTGAGGCTAAAAACCAAAGTACAAACAAACAAGGAACCAAAAACCAGAAAACTTCAAGGGAACATGAGGAGCCAGGAAAAGACAAGGAACCAGCACTGAGGAACTGCACAGGGAGAGTTCATACGGGAGACTGAAAAAGGACTGGGGTAATGAGCTGACAAGGAAACGGTGTGGATGGAAGCATCTAGAGGGAAGCCAAGGGATAGGAAAAAAACACAAAGGGGCAACAGAGAGTAACTCAAGAACAAAACACTGCTAGAAAACAACTAGAAATACAAAGAAACTAAAAATAAACTTAAACAGAGGGCAGAACCCTGACACCTTTACCTTCTAGTAGGTTTATTATGGTTCGGTTGACAGGGTATTTTATTGGGAGGGGTTGTTCGATATGAGCAACATGCAAATCAACTTTTTTTTTAATAATAAATGAAGAACTACTGAAATTATGTTCAGATTACAGATACATCTATGAATTAATTCCTATGGGTAATAAAGGAATTACCTCAGGATAGATAACAACCCACGGATCCTTCTGGGAAGTAGGAGGGACAGTCTGAAGACATTTTATGGGAATGATAATAATAGCAATTTATTGGGATGATAACATCCAAAGTTGCTGGCATTAGCCCACCTTGCTATCACCAAAACATAATTATTCCACAAAATAAAGGTGATTCCACCAATAAGGTAGTCAGTAAGTGATGCTGGTTGCATAATATTTTGCCTTTTGTGTAATAGAGTAGGAAACAAATAGTAAATGGTTTCTCTGACTGTGATTAACTGCCTTTTGCATCTCTGCTTCTAGTTCTAGTTCACTGAGACTGGTTCTGCTGGAGGTTTCGTCCTGTTAAAAGGAAGTTTTTCCTCTCCACTGTCGCTACAAGCATCCTTAGAGAGAAAACTTTGAATCAATCTGACTGGATGATCTGGTGAACTGGAAAGTGACCTGAGATGACAGGATGTGAATTAAAGCTATAGAAATAAACTGAATTGAATTGAAAGCAAAGCAGATTCTGCCTATTTTAAATGACACATTATCAGAATGTTAGTAATCCTGCTGAAAAACGGACTCTGTCTCTCCCAACACAAACCGCAGGGTACACAGTATTGTAGACTAATCATTACATAGACTAATGCACACTATGCGATCAGATGGGTTTCCTTACATAGAACTGAAGGATCTGATTGAAACATCTCTTTAAATACATCTAGATGACATGCTCTGGATTGGTGTAATAAACTGAATTCTAATTTAGGGTTTAATAAAACACTGGAGTGACGCCATGCAGCAGATAGTTCTGTCCTAACATGCATGTCTAAGAGTCATTATGGTAGAAGAGCAGATTTGTTCTGCAAGACAGTGTAGAGAATATTCCCCATCTGGCATAACTGACTGTAATTAAGACCAATTGGACATGTTGGAACAATTGTAAAGAAAAAAGCATTTCTACAAAAGGAGAAAAGATGGAGAAGAAGAAGACTCACTCATTTTTAGACAACTAAAAACCCAACAGCTTATCCCTTTGCTTTCACCAGGAGTTTAGCTGCTTTCTATGCCTTTAATCTCCTTGTATGTTAATCATTTTAATTCTATTCTTTACCCAAAACCTCGTTTGTAGACCAGTTCCTTTGGTTTCTATGGATGAGTCGATTTCTTGACACTCTGCCAATGGCTGTAAATAAGTTAATGTTATAGTGGAGGATGTTCTTTTTCCGGGTGGATCATCTAAATAAGTGGTTACCCTAACTGTCAATCATTCAGGTGATATGTTTTAAGGCCGCCCTACTTGCCCTTCACCTTTTTCATTTACTGATGGTGAGTCTGACACAGTGGAAACAGAGCATGTATCCGTTTACTCCTCGTACACGCTCTTGCATGCTCTTAATAGGCGATCCCTCTTTTGTGCAGGTACAGGGTTGTGGTATTTTCAAACATTCACGAAAAGCCTGCCCTTTACCTCTAAGCCATTGTATCCATATGCATATGTGTCGTGTGAAAGTAAAGCTGATCAACATGTTTGATGCTGCAGACCTTCAAGGAACTAAGCTTTTATGACGCTCTCTCTGCACCAATCAGAGTTTAGGAGCAGTTCCCTTAAACTGAACCATTAAATAAACCTGAAGTTGTTCTTTTTTTTGAAGTTAAATGGATGTGAAAAACTGCAGCATGATTCTCAGTTATTAGCAGCTAAATAAGCCTAAACTCTCCCAGTTTAACTATCATATTGCTTCTTGATTTCTTCTGTCTGCAGCTGTTGAATAAATTCACAAAGATATGAATTGTAATAGCATCCAACTAGTTCCTCCTTTCCTGCTCTAAAAGTTAAACTCTTCAGGGTTTAGATTTAAGTTCATGGCAATCTTTGAACCGTTATTCCAGTAAAGCAGGTCTGAGGTCAGATCCCAGATGGTCTTGCTCATGGTTCCTGCTCCAACTCCCCCAAAAGGTGACGTGTCTGGTTAACATCAGGACTCTTTGCAGACCAGTCCGCTTGTTCCACAGCTAATCATTTCTCCCTTTCCCCGCTCCGGGTTTCTAAACAGCCTCCCGGTTTCTCCCACTTGGCTATAAAAGCACTAACAGTTGACTGTAAAATATTTGGAACTTATTTCACAGGTGGCATCGTCTCATGTTACCTCACTGGAATCGGCTCGCTCCTGAGAGTGACCCGTTTTCTAGCAAATGTTAGTAGATTAATGCTTCAGTGTCGAATTACAGACACCTGTTTCCATGGGAATGATTGTAAAACCTGATTAATTATTTTGGCTTCTGAGGTTCTCTGTAAACTGATTGGTTTCCCTTCATGGCTGTAAAAGTGGCCTGACGGGTTTATTTAAAACATCAGTAGAACCAGTTCAAAGAGGAGACACACCTACTCTGCTTTATTCAGAAGGTAGGTGTGTCCCGATCCTTTAAGCTGCAGGTTATTGTCTGCCGTCTTGTGTCTTTTAAGCTGTGACATCTTTATAAAGGATGTGGGTAGCTGCAGAGGTCAGTCTATAGTCTGGAACAAACAATAACTTATCACAGCATCACCACATGCAGCCTATTCTCGTTCCCCCAGGCAGCTCAGGGAAAAAAACATATATGCACCAGCATCTGGGATAAACGTCTGAAGGAATATTTACACTGCAAAAAAATTGAAATCTTTTCTTTAAATAAGTACGTTTTGTCTTGAATTGAGGAGGTAAGTTCAGTTCAGTTTATTTCTATAGCTCCAATTCACATCATGTCACCTCAAGGCACTTTACAGTTCACCAGATCATTCAGTCAGATTGATTCAAAGTTTTCAATCTAAGGAAACCCAGTT
>NW_015150847.1:385182-386192 GCF_000732505.1 Cyprinodon variegatus
TTCTGCAGAGTGGGAGAATAGAGATAGAATGAAGCAGAATGATGAAAAAGGGCTCCCTATGTCCTCCAGCAGTCTAAGCCTATAGCAGCATAACTATAGAGATAGCTCAGGATAACCTGAGCCACTGTAACTAAAAGCTTAAGTGAGACACTTTGCCAATGGAACAAAACAATTTACATAAAAAAAATGCATTGTCTTATTTCAGGAGCAAATTATCTAATTATCTTTTTTAAAGATTAAAAATACTCATTTCATTGGCAAATTCTCAAAATGAGCGTAAATACATTTTCTTTAACTCTTTTTTACTTTTACTAGATTGCTCTAGGCAGAAAACACCGTTCAATGTCTTTAATCGTAATTTGTGAGCACTCTGTCACTTTAATGACCATTTTCTGAATACCTTTATGTAGATGGACATGAAATAAATGGTGGAATAAAGGTTTGATACCAGTGGATGAAAATGAAAGCTGTGACTGACTGTACACCAGTGATTGTGACCTTTGTAAGTCAAAACAACAGCTTATGATTCATGGATCAAGTGAAGTTTAGAGAACACACACTTCATTCTCACACATCCTCTGTAGGACCACCTAGCAGAAATCAAAGCATGCTGTCACGGAGCTGGAGGCAGACACGCAAACCAAAAAACTCTGCTCCTCTTAGAAAGCAAACAACCAAACTGCAACAAGCAGAAACACGAGGGAGATCACTGTGCAGAGAACTTCACTCATCGTCTGCCGAGGCCTCGGGGTTGAACTTCTGCTCATCGATCAGAGCCTCTCATCTTTCTCTTTTAACTATAAATGGCAGAGAACATAAGCTGTGGGTTATCTACAGGCTAAGTCTACCCCCTAAAGGAAGAGCCAGTATGAAAGGAGCAGATCTGCAGCAGATGGTTTTGGTCTAAATTAAAGCTGAACGGATCTCCAACAGCTCACTGCTTCACAGAATCACAACATGAATCAGAAACTATCAACTTTAGGAAGTTCATTATTTTCTGTACTTGATAT
>NW_015150847.1:389383-391439 GCF_000732505.1 Cyprinodon variegatus
ATAATAAACTCTGCAACTATTATATTTTAGCTCTATAGATATTTTAGCTCTTTCATTATTTGTAGGATAGATGTAGTTATAAAGAATTTTGAAATGAATTTCAGGGATTTTATAGTTAATGGGGTATTGATGAGGTAGTGACCATGATTTGCTCCAGTCTATTCTATTAAAAATGGAGTTCCAGTAGAATTAGCCTCTTGGTTGAAGGCAACATGTTGCTTTATTAATGTGTTTGTTATTTTATTTGGTGCCAAGAAAATACAGTCCATTGAGAAAAAAATTGCAGGTCACAGTTGGAGTAAATTATGAAGATTTTAATTATTAGTCCATTGGGGATGCACTTTATTATTTATTTGTATTACTTGTATCTTATTTGAAACTGGTATTTTATCAAAAAGTTGCCGTAGCTAATTATATTACCATGATTGTCTATTAATTTCGAGATGGTTGTGATACCTTTTTTTTATCCATGCTGCCTCATAAATTGACTTTTTATATTTTGTTCAATATTCTGCATGTGTTTGGTGAAAAGTTATGATATGGCAGAGTTTCCATGCAGAAGGTTGTGACTCAGGTTGTGTTAATGCATGACGTAGGTGAACACATCACTGAAGTCTACAGGCTATTTATTACTGCCATCTACTGGGCTGGGGTGTAATTTTGCAACTATTGGTGTAATTTTGCAACTATTGGTGTCCCGTTTCTTAGGGAGAAAATCTTCACTGCACTTCCCTCGGTGAGTGGACTTCACTGAGGAGGGAACTCCCTGGAGTATTCTCAGAACCCAGTGAGAGAAACTGGGCCTAACTGTATTACTATGGATGTAAATGTAGGTTTATGGCCATTTAAAAAGGCTCTGTGTCAAAACATCTGAATAAAGATGACAAAAAGCAGTGTGAGAGTAGGACAAAGGTTACAAATGGTTATAATACCAATAAAGTGCTCTCTATGAATAAGTAAGAAGAAATTAAACATTAAACATTTTGGAAAATTTTACATTTAAAATGACTGTTTGAAGTTCTCCCAGAAGTTGAATAAGGCTAAAGTTATTTACTGATGTGTCATATATAGGCTTCAGTAAACATCCAGTATGCAGCGTGTTTGTTTAGTGTTGGTTGTACAGCTGTGCTGCTAACAGCTGAACATGACAGATGTTTGATCTACTGTTCTAATTTCCTACTGAGGACGTCTCATGTCGACACAAAGCACTTCATTCACCCCATTGGTTTTCAAATGAATCCATCATCTAGATATTTATTCTATGTATGATTGTCTTTATTAATCACAAAATGATCCAGATATCATTAAGCATCTTATTTCCTGATCAAATGAGTGATCTACGGCCCAGTAGCTGGTTTATGCTGAAACCCAGGAGATGAAAACATTTGAAGTGAATTAAGAATTAAACCATCCTTTCAAAAACTACTGTGCCTCAGTTGTTTGGCCCCCACCAGCCGTCCCATTAGCTTAAAGGAAACGCACCAGCGAGCAAAACCAATGCATGTCCATTTTAATCTAATCAAGCCAGTCAGGTGTGACGACTGCAGAAAACACCATCTGTGCATCTGATTGGATTTTATTCCACGCAGGAAAGTGTCGACCTGCTCCTTGAAATTCTGCTTCCAGTTTTTAAATCATACAATTAAGTTAAACAGTTTTACCTCAAGTTGCATTATTAATTTAAGCAGAGAAAAGCTGCCAGGTTTGAGTTTCTTTCAACATGAGCAAGTCTGCCCGTCCATCTATTGGACGTTTAGTGGGTAGTTCTGTTCTAAGATGTTTATTTTCTTTCCCTTCCCTGTAAAAGAGATCAAGTAGAGCCGTACAGGGCCCAAAATATTCTGAGATCAAGAGTCAGAACATCTAGGCAGCTTTAGTGGCGTCAGGGGTGGATTAAGAAAATCTGGGGCCCTGGGCAAAGACAGGCAGGGGGCCCCTCTGAACTGAGAAGACGACACATAAAACAAACCCATTCTACAGATAGAGAAATGTTAATAGAATAGACATCTATTATCTGGTCTAGGTTTTGTCCCTCTCTTCTTGTCCCTCTCTTCTT
>NW_015150847.1:392816-399323 GCF_000732505.1 Cyprinodon variegatus
AATGACTCCGCACGGAGCGGGACTGCAAGCGGTGGGTGATGATAATTATAGTACTTATTCCAGAATTTTGTATTATATTTGGATACTGAAAAAAAAAAAACCTTGTTTAAAAAAACAAAAAAAGGACATTCCAGTATAATTAAAATTAGTTGCTTTATATTCATTTGAGCTTTTAAAATAGACACCCAGACCCTGTTACATTATTATGGTGCCTAATATCACATATTTCTATTATAATGACAAACAATTCTTCAGTTATCAAATATTAAACATTCAACTTTTAAAACAGTTCAGGTTCAGTATCTTCCTTTTCTAGTCCTTGCTCCTCCTCTGTCTATCTCCTCACTCCTCCTCCTGCTGCTCCTCCTCTGTCTTTCTCCTCACTCCTCCTCCTGCTGCTCCTCCTCTGTCTATCTCCTCACTCCTCCTCCTGCTGCTCGGCCCAAAGAGGAGCTCGATTTGACTCCCTTTTCCTCCTTATCCTGTTTTCCATTTAGTGAAGAATATCAACACAGTTAGATGCTAAACTGATAGAAATAGAAATATGCATTTCAACATCATGTTTTAATTAGTTTTATTAACTATTTCAACACAAATGAAAATTAAATCAAACTAAATGAGTTTCCCTGGTTCCAGATCAGCCCAGTGTCAAAGGATAAAATAGTAAAACTAGCTATTAGTGTATAAATATCCAAAAAAAAGTAGATAAACATGCTAATTTAATCACGTATTGAGATATATAAAGGAGTATACAACATCACAACAGCTGTCGACAAAAATGGGTCATTTTGAGTCTTTTTGAAGAGTCATGGTGACTCTTGAAGTAAGGGAAGTTACTACAGAAAATTATTATTTAGAAAATTAACCAGATTTATTTTGTTTCTGTGCACGGCTTTCTGTCATTAATGACCTGTTCTGTGTCGTCTGCACTGAACTTTAGCAGAAATATAAAACAGTTCAACGTCGAACAGTGAGAAGCCATCGCCAAAATAAATATTTTGTCTTCATCACTCGCACCGTCACCAACATCTCATTAAGCCGCTCTCCGCCTGCATCAGCAGCTCGATCTGCTCCTCCAGCTAGATCGCATCAGAGCGTCGGGCAAAAAAATAGAAAAAAATTTGTTTTCAATGATAGAAAAAAATTGCACAGTGGATGCCCGGCTGTAGAGCAGCAGTGGGACGTGTCATATGAGATCTTTCTCTGTCAGTTTCTATACCCATTAATCTCACCCGGTCCACAGTGTGAGACTAGGGCTGAACGATTGTACAAAAATCTAAATTGCGATTTTTATCTTGATTTTCAGTTTTTGAGAGCTTGATTGCCCAGAGTCCATTATTCCAACACACATCAACCACCTGCAGTGGAAGACACACAGCAGGATGGACTTCCTGAGGAGACGGAGGTCCTTCAACATCTGCAATAAGCTGTTAGAGATGCTCTACCAGTCAGTGGTTGCCAGTGTCCTCTTCTGCACTGAGGTGTGCTGAGGATGCAGGACACCTCCAGACTGGACCAACTGGTGAGGTCAGCCAACTCTCTGATTGGCTGGAAGCTGGACCCTCTGGTGACGGTGGCAGAGATGAGGACAACGTTATGGACAACGCCAGCCACCCTCTGCACACTGTATTCACCGCTCAGAGGAGCCTGATCAGTGGGAGATTGCTGCTCCCCAAACGCAGCAGCAACAGACTGCTGAACTCCTTTGCTTCTAAAGCCATTAAGCTCTACAGCTCCTAACTGGGGGGAAGAAGGAGGTGATAGGAAGAGGGACAAGGGTCAGCACCCCCCTCCTTGGACATCTGATGCTAAACATTACCTATTAATGCGTAGTATTCTGCTCTCTCACTGTGCAATAACTCATGCCAACTACTGTGTAGCCTGTGTTATTTTTTACTTCTTCATAAGGTCAGTCCATCTCCGCAGTCCAAGTGCAATAATCCAAGTCAACTACTGTGTAGTCTTTCCTTAGCTCTCTACTGAGCAGATATATTTTTTTACATCTAAAGGAAAAATATTGCAAGACATTACAACTTTTTAATGCTTTTTTTGTACTATATACACTCTTTTTATATTGTGTGTTGTATTTTTTATCTTTAATGGCATCTTGCTTTAACTCTTTGTACTTTATATAAGCTACTGGAACCAGAATTTCCCTGAAGAAGTAATCCAAAGCAATGGAGTAACTATCAGTAAGCAGAGAATGCAGTTGCTTAGGCGCCCCCGACCTCTTAGGGTCTGTCACTACCCAATGTGTCCCGGATGCACGATCCGTTCAGCGCATGAGCAAATTGATATACATCCGGGTGTCCATAAATAATATAATTATGATACTAAAACTACTTATTTACATCCTTAACTCACTAAAGAATGCTAATACACATGTGGAAAAAATGTTTGATGACTTTTGTGAGACAATGTTTATGCTTTTTACATTTTCTTCGTTAAACAGCTTCTCTGACGTCATCATCAGAAATGCTCAGAGCAGTTCGGCAAAATCTGATTAAACCATGTTTATTTGCATTTTAGTGGTTTCTTTCTTTAGATTATGCACTATATACAATGATGTTAAAACAAAAAGAAAACATAACTCAAAAAGACCAGATTTATGTTTAAATCAAAAGCCGAAAAAGTTAGCGACCGGAAGTAGCGTAGGATCCCATTTCCGGTGCGGGTCGGGAAGTGACGAGTGATAAAACAGAAAGGACTTTTTTGTCAGGAAATACATTATTAATGTTTAACACTTTATACTTTAGTAGGTTTACTATTTTTGGGGAGAGAAAATGTAATTCAGGTATTTTTTAACAATATAAAATCGACGGCGAATCGGATGTATATCTGGATGAGCAAATGAGCTGATGGCGTAGAACGGATCGTGCTCCCAGGACGGATGGGGTAGGTAATTGTGGACTAGGACGTCTCTTTGAAGATGTAATGGAACGAAATATTCCTCTTAAACCCACCTGATACTAAAGTGACTCATCGGACCGTATTTATACAACAACACATGGCAGATGTCACCATCATGGTGAGCAGTTTAAACACGACACCAATAGCAAAGCAAACAGTGGTACTTTTATTACTATGTTAATAACTGTGTATAGTTCATTAGACGGTTGGTAAAAAATACACTCGTATAATAAAGATAAAGATATTAAATGAACAATGTATTAGAGTATTTTATTTTTTACACTACCACTTGGAATTATGGGTAATCCAGAGCGTAGATTAAAACCATAACCATTACGTTAGCGACGATAGATACAAAAAAGAGGTACCGATTCCAGAAAAGAAAAAGGAAAGAAAAGCTGCTGGAAGAACGGAAAAAAATTTCCCAAAATTAACACTTTCTTTCAAAGAACCGAAGAGGGAGAGGAGGACATTGCTGCTACAGTGAGTAAAGATGGCGACCAGGGATAAATGGAGAGAGCGTGGGTGAGGAGGGGGCTGTGAAGCCCGTTAAGACTCATTTCACAGCAGAATATACTAAAGTATATCCATGTCTAATGAAGAATGATGAAATGACCAAGTGTGAATGTATGGGGCACCTTTCGGGCTGGCTGTCTACAGCGGCGGCGAGGGGCGTTTAGTGGGTGTTGTACTTCATATGGGGCCCACCCAGATAATGTTGCTAATGGGCCTATTGTTGTGTCGTTACACCATTGTTCCAAAGGGATTAATAAAGTAGAGTCTCACTCTACAGGACTTTACTGTAACCAATGTGTGAAAAAAAGTCCGTACTTCTACTTGAATGCATGGATCTGCTAGTTGCAGTTCTCTACCTTTCTGTGTGATGACAAACCCACTTCAACCATTTAATCACTACCTACAGGCCTGGAAGGAGAAATTTAGTTTCTTACTAAACAAAGTGTGATTAAAAAATGAGAGCCTCTGTGATTATAAAAATAGCATTTTGTTAAATTGCGATTATACTGCTAATACCATGAATTGCCCAGCCCTAATGTAAGGCGTGGAGTAGAACCTGCTCATGTTTGCATTCAGACAGAAACAAAGAACAAGCCCTTCAGAAGGCAGTCTGCACTTAATGCACACATTTCTCCAAAGCTCTAGACCAAATAAATCCTCCTTAATCCACTGAGTTGTCGTAAAAGAGTTATTTGTCTGCAGCTAATTGTTAAAGTTGACTAATTTTAACATCCAGGCCTTTTTTCCCTCTATTTGTAGATTTGCTCAGTGTTTACCTCCTGCTTCCCACCAGTTGGCAGAGTGGAACCAGTACATGACTGGAATGCTGCAGGATCCTCAGCTTCATTCAGGGCATCGCCATCAAAATCAGTAAGTTTGCATTTATTGGCAGGATAGAAACCTTCAACCTTTATCACAGGATGGAGACAAGATAAACTGGGAAGATTTAGTAAACATTACAGGGCTTTACATACAACCCTTCTCTCTTTTGTCCTATCCTTTGGGTTGCCATGTTGGCACTGTCTATTCAGCCTCAGAGTTTAATTAAGCTGTTTCTCAGTAAGGAGAGCTTTTCTCATGGCCTCTGACAAACTGTTTTCTCCTGGCTGTAGGATGAAAACCCTGGAACAACCAGCAAGGGTCTGCAGACACTTCAGTCATTAGGGGATCAGGGCGAAGAAAGGATTTTTCTCCAGCTTTGCTACCATTCAGGTAGTTGGCAGCTCATGCAGATGAAATTGGGCAACTTTTTGTTTCACCTTTAACTTTCCTGGTTAAGTTTAGACTTCCTCATATTTATATATTAAACCAAGGCAAAGATGTTGCCTTCATCTACTAAGAAGGATAATTTTTAATGATCATGTTGCCTTAGCTCTGCCAAATTATCTTAAAAAAACAACAACCTTAAAGCAGCACATAAACATTTCATCCTTTTTGATAAAGCTTATAGTTAGAGTGGCTCAGGTTATCCTGAGCTATCTCTATAGTTCTGCTGCTGTAGGCTTAGACTGCTGGAGGACATAGGGACCCCTTTTTCATCATTCAAGCTTCATTCATTCTTGTTACCGTAGTTCAATCTCTAGCTGCAACAGGCTTGTTACTGTACCTACTTTGTTATTGTAACTATACACGACCGGCTTCATTCTCCAACAAACTGAGAAACAATAAGACTAAAGCACAAAAATATCAAACAGTCTGTTAACAGGGAAAATCTGCATGCAACCAAAGTGGGTTAATGGGGAGGAAGTTTCAGAAATGGGAAATATTGTGACTATACACTTTATTTATTTATCTATTTTATTTTTTGAACAGAGTCCTGTCTGGCAATGTGGCAATAAGAATAATTGTCTTAATGCCAAAAAGAGCCCAACAGATTTTACTTTCAAAGTAAGTAACTGCTACAAGTGTAGCAGTATGGAAATTGCCATACTGCTCCACTTGTTTCATGCATATAAATAGCTTTATTATAATTATGCAGGGAGTTTTACAGTTTATATAGAGACTGCTATGTAAATAGAGCAGGACAGGAAAAACGGAAGAAGAAAAAGAGAGAAAAAAAGGAGAAAAGATGAAAGAAAGAGGAGATAGAAAGGAGACAATGACAAAACATTTTCAGTCTGCTTCATCACCTGTAACGAGATGCAAAAAGAACAACACAACAAAAGACATGGTACGAGATATACAATAAAGCAACACCTTGAAACTATCACTGAAGTAGTGACTATACACTTTAAACGCCACGTTTTCATTCACTGGAAGCCAAATAATAATCAAAACAAACAGAAATGGAGGATTAAAAATTACCTTATCTGTATTATTTATCAATTTCTGCAATAATAAGCTTTTCAATAATATTCTCATTTATTTATTGTTTTGACTGCTGGGCGTATTCAAATATTTCAGAGCTGAGCTATGCAGAAAAATATTTCAAAGCTTTTTTCCCTGAAGGTTAACTAGAATTTCAGACTCAACTTTGGCAAAGCAAAGACTGTGGAGCTTGATCAACCATCCAGTGACATCACTGACCCCTAATGGCTCATAATCTGTTTCCATTAGCTGCAGCTTCATGGTAATGACCACATCTTTGATGTAACACCGTAATAAATTACTGCAGGTCATTACAGAGCTATAAAAACCGAGTTACCTCTGACACGTCTCAGACTTTCATGCTCATTAGCACACTACACTGAGCCCATTAGACTGTCATTTAAAACAGGACGATTTAGGTTATTATGAAAAAGCTGGAAAACCATTCTGCTGTTTAGAAGGTGGAAAAAATAACCGAAAACATGCAAATAAAATCACGAGTAGTGTTGGACTCCAGTAGGAAGAGCCCCTATAGAGCTAATAAATCATATCTGCTATAGAACAGTAGACTGATGCCTGAAGGAGTCCTAATAATTGGTATCAAACTGTGGCTGTCCATCAGAGGGAAGACATTTGTGGGGAAGACCCAGGAAGTGTGTCCTCAACTCGTACCCTTCAGCTGTCCTCTGTCACTCTGCAGGAGGCCCCGCCCCTTCCTGCTGCCACCACACGAATTTAACAGGCTAATGGGCGCTAGCATTCTAGCGTGCAAAC
>NW_015150847.1:400263-401386 GCF_000732505.1 Cyprinodon variegatus
GCTGTTCTCACCTTCTTCCAGTCTGAGGCGCTGCAGCCTCCACACCACACAGTGAGACAGCTGCTCAGAACGCTCTCTATGATGCTGCTGGAGAAGGTGGGGAGGATGGGTGGGGGCAGGTGGGTTCTCCTCATTCTCTGCAGGAAGTACATGGGCTTCTGTACCCTTTATATTAGATCTTTTTCTTATAGAGCACAACAACCACTACCATATTATAAGCTGCAACCTTTCCCCTACGCTTTGAACTGTGTGGCTAATACCAAGGTATGCCAGGGGACAGAAGTCAAAGAAGAAGGGGCTAATTTTTCATTAAAGGGGAACACTGTTTTTTTTACATTGGGCCCTTGATTTTACGTATACTATAAAACTAATCGATCTCATTCCCTACACATTGATTTTGCAAAAATTTAAAGGAATCGATCCAAAATCGATTAGATCGATTTTTTTTACACAGCCCTAGCAGTAATACTATCAAGAGGAATGTTTAAACGTATTAATTATGATGTGCAGAATTAACGCTGTGGTTAACTATGCACATTAAAATACTAACATTAAAGTTGATATATACAGAATTCATGCTCTTTTAAGACTCTAATTTTGTGTTGTATGGGGTACAGAGAAAATTATGTCTCTTTGGAAATAATCAGTTAAATCATAGATAAATAACTACTTTAAAGGGAAACGCCATTTTTTTTTTTTACATTGGGCCTTTGATTTTATGATATTCCATCATGTTCTACTCACCCATATGAGTTTTGTGTCATTTGGAGCCGTTCTTAAGATATTCCGTTAGGTTATATCCGAGTAACGTCTTCCTATGGGCAACGACTTGAAGGCACAAACTAAACTGTTCATAATTTATTCTTTATGGTACGCCAGCATTCATAACATGTAGACCAATCACTGTCCCCCAGACATCCGCGGTTACATTTTTTATATTTATATTTAACATACAAACTTGTTTTAAAAAAATATACATTTCCACATGTCTTTTCCCCATTGAAGCTGTGGAACCAACGAAGAGACTGGGCTCCACCCCTGCAGAGCTGAAATAAAGAGCCGACGAATTTAACAGGCTAATGGGCGCTAGCATTCTAGCGTGCAAACACCAGGGGTGATATGA
>NW_015150847.1:403135-406387 GCF_000732505.1 Cyprinodon variegatus
AAAATCGATACTAAGAAGTGAAAGATCGATATTATATTGGGCAGCCGAATATCACGATATATCGCCAAAACGATAATTTCCCACACCCCTAATAATGACACCATAAGCCCAAGAGATTCACTGCTACCAAAAACAGCCAAGAGTCTCAAATAGTGTTAAATGCTGAAAAAGCTAAAATCACCCATTAAATGTTTAGATTTCCCCTTTAATTGCATCACTTCTCATCAGTTTTAATTGAATCTATTTAACCGTCTTTCACCACATTAACCCATGCTGTGCATGGGTCGATCACTTTTCTAAGGAAAACAGATACATGATGATGATATTCCTAAAAGATCTTGACATGTAGATCTGTTTTGAACTGATTGGGCGGCACTGCATCCAGACATGGCGACGCAGAGCCTGACCCCCTGCTACTGTAAGCCTGTAACGTTGCTGATGGAGGATTTAAGCTCATTCCGTCTGAACTCAGTGGAAGCTGATCTGGATAATAAGATCAGACTAATTCACAGAATCTAAATGTTCTGTAAATACTGGAAAGGCTCTGATGAATCCCATTGAGGCCTTTTGTGTTCGCTAACATCTGTCTGAAGTAGTTCTCCATTCATCTGCTTAGATCCGAACCGTAAGCGGCTGAAGGGGAGAAAAGGAGCATGTCAGCTCTTTTACGATGGAGGACTTTATCCGTCCCACCTTCTTTTATCGATGGCCTGTTACTGCACTCTTTTCTTTCTGGCTTTTTGTTAGTCTATGGCCCTTTAGATAAGAGCTATGGAGGGTCCGGGATCAAACGGGGACCACACACTCTTGCAACCAGCTGACAAGTGGATGCTGAGTCCAATGGCTCTCTACAGGTTCCTCTACAGGGGCTTCACTTGTTTTCATGGCTCTGATGTGAAGGGGTGCTGTCAGAGGTACTGTAAGCCACTGGACCGGCCACTATCCTCCATTACATCGCCCTGAATAGCAGCGACCACAGAAGACAAGGTAGAGGAGAGGGCGGGTCGGCGTGGTGGCAGAACGCCAGGCAGGCAACAACAGGGACAATATGGCCACCCCGTAGCACCAGCCTCCATTCCTCACACACCCAAAAATGAGAGGGGAGCTAAATGAAGAAGAGGATTTTAAAAAAAAAACCTTAAGGGGTTGAAAAGAAAGAGGGAAGACAGCAGATGAATGAAGCTGTGCCGCTGCCAAGGCGAGTGATGCATGAAAACGGCTCACAGAACATGTGCAACAGCAGAGAAAATGTAGAAGGAGGACAGAAAAGGAAAGAGTAGGAGCTGAGAAAGAGAAAATTACTGAATAGGAGTAAAATGAGGGTCTTGGCTTCAGGCAATACACTGTAAGAAATATGCTCAACGTGCCAACAATGACCGACAGCAAAACACCAGGCAAGCTCCGACATGGCAGCTCTGCAGGCTTTCTGCACCGTTGTCCACTTTCAGCTTCTTGTTTTCATGTCTTTCTAATCATCAAACTACTTCAAACACGAGACAAAAATAACTTCACTAAAAATCTAAATCAATTTTGATTTTATTTATCTGGGGGTAGAAACTACACCACCTAGATCTAACTAAAACTCTTAAATAAAACCTTTCTGGCAACATAAAGCAACTAAGACCTGATAAAATAAACACATCGAGGCTAAATTGAGGAAATTCATGGCAGACAAAAAACAAGGATGACATGTGTAGGTCTGGAAAGGCTTCCAGAGCCATTGCTATGCTCCACAGAACCACAGCAGGAACCTGAATCAGTGCTGGAGTGTCTGAGGAGGGACACTTTAAAAGCAGTAGCTCACTCTGAAGGGTAGGAGTTTAATAAAAAGGTTAAACCAGCTGACTCTTTGCCGCATCGGACATGTTTTCCTAAATCCCTCAGTATCACATAGAAAGAGCTGCAATGGGTCAATGGGGTGGAGATTGTTCCTTCATTCAGTGATTTATACGCTGCTATAAAGCAATGCCAGGGTCAGGGGGGAGGCGATTTACAAAACCCTAACCCTAGGCAAAACTAGGCAGATGCCTAGGGCCCCAAGTTCCTGGAGGGCCCATAAAACTCAGCATACATGTATAGTAATACAACTATTCCTTATTTTTTTTGGGGGGGGTTTAGATGAGACATACTTAATATTATAAGCGTTCTGGCCATGGTGCGATTATAGCTCATTAGATTGCTCTGCTACAATCCAACACTTTTTAGAAATGTGTTAATCTGGCTGAATCAATCTTGCTTAAAACTTAATGTAAATAAAACCGTTTTAATGTATTTTTCTAAATCCAACAATGCAAATCATGTTGAAGATATTTATGTGACATGGGGAAAAAATAAAAGTTGTGTCAGAATTCAAATACCTAGGCATCCTAATAGACTCTAAACTAACTTTCAAATTCCAGATCAAAAAAGTGTGCAATAGAGTCAAATTCCATATTACAAATTTCCGTTTCATAAGGTCAAACTTGTGACTCCAGGCAGCTAAAATGTTCATGTACAGTATGGTTCTGTCGCACATCACCTACTGTCTTACAACCTGGTCTGAGGCAAATAGAACCTCACTAAAACCTTTAGAATCTCTTTACAAACAGACAATAAAAATTGTGGATAAAAACCATCAAAATATCACCATTGTGACATTTTACTAAAACATAAGCTTCTAAGCTGGGAAACCTTCATCAAGTATGCAAACCTCTGTCTGTTTTACAAAATAATCCATGGTCTGTCATTTCCTCCACTCAGTCAGTTTGTAAAAATCAGGAACACACCAACAGTAACACGTGGGTCGGCTAGAGGAGACTGCGTAAAAGTGCTTTTAGTCAAAGAGCCTTTGCAGTTACAGCATCTCAGGAATGGACCTCTGTCCCTCAGAACATCAGAGAACTTACAACATACACTTATTTCAAAAAGCATCTAAAAAACTGGCTCATAACACATCAGTCATGTCAGCATTAGTTCAATGTCTATCATTAACAAGCCATACTGCCACTTGTGTCTCTGCTGTGTGTATGTATATATGTGTATGTGTATACGTGTGTGTATGTATGTATGTATGTATATATATTTATATGTACATAGTTTAAATGTTTTATTCTATTTTATGAACCTCTGTAGTCCAGCGAACACTTATTCTGTATTTTTAAATCAGTTTTGAGGAGTTATAGCTGTTTTTATTTCTTTTAATATTTGTATTTTACATTGTAGCATGCTTACTGTTGTGTCTTTTTTTAGGTAGACAATTTTAAGATCTGTCCA
>NW_015150847.1:407276-410400 GCF_000732505.1 Cyprinodon variegatus
AATAAAAAAAAGATCGTTTACAGACCCCCGAAATGCCGGCTTTGTATGGATGAGAGGCTGGTTTGGTGAAAATTTTGTGCATTTAGGCCAGGGTTCGTCTTCGTGTGGACGGGGCCTAAGGTGTGTAGTAAGATCACGGCTGTTCAACAGAAAAACATGACTGAAATGTATGAAGATCAGGTAATCAGGAGGGCTGAGTCCATTTTGGATAATTATACCCATCCCCTACATAACGAATTTCAGTTCCTACCCTCTGGTTCCCGTTTTAAATACCCACCAGTTCGGACCAACAGATACAAACACCTTTATTCCCTCTGCTCTTCAGCTGCTAAACTCTACCAGGAAAAGCAGATAGCCATATGTTGCATGCATTTAGGCCTATGCTCTCATTTGCACATATTTATTTGCTTTTTATTATTTTTTACATTTCTGTCTCTTTTATCCACCTTACTTTTATCTTTTTAAATATTTTTGTGTCTCTTTTGCTTCTTTTATTTTTTATCTGTGATTTGTGAAATGTGAACATGTGTGTGAAAGGTGTACTACTACTGCACAAAAATTGCCCATACTGGGACAAATCGGGCATTTCAGTAACTCCTAAATTAGTAGAATTTTACTGATTTAGTAAATTTTCTGCCATAAACTGGAGAGTTTGAGAGGCCCAATCAAAGGCTGAACAGTAGGTCGGTAGGATGTTTTTTTTTTTACAGTGTACAGTAGACAAAGCAGGCCTGAGAACAGACACTGGAGCTGCAAAGAAATGGGGGTGGTAACGAGGCTGGGGATGCTGGAAGGGCTAATGAAAGAAGGAGTGCTGCTTAACCTGCTCTCCAATCTCTCTGTGAGGCCTCCAGGCTTGGAGAACCCCCAAAATTCCCCACCGTGCCCCTCCACCACCACCCCCTCCCTCCTCAACCCGGTCTCCCACCCCTAACCTAATCTGTGCTCTCCCACTGCTGCCCCAGCTTCACTCTGTCACAGCGTCTCGTCCTTTTGTGCAGACTGGCATTCAGACAAACCGCCATGCATCATGCCTGACATCAGATTAAATGAATAGAAGCTGGTTACAGAATTAATCTGCTTTTTGGGTCCCGTGTTGCATCTCGCAAACTTTAAAACATCATCCTTGAAATGTTTGGAAAATTGAAGTTAAGTTCGGACTCCTCCATTCTCCATGTTCTACATTATTCCCTCAGTGTTGCTATCTGGCGGTTTACACTGACTGAAGATCACTTATAATAACTACAATAAAAATAATTGAACTTTATTGATCTCAAATGAAAGAAATGTACCTCTGCATTTAACCCATCCCCTTATAAAACTCCCTTATAACAAACCAAAGAGCTTATCTGAAGTTGAATTATTGGGCATTTACTGAAACACTGCATTGTTGACAAGGAAGGGGACAGAGGAAGAGAGGATAGAAGGGGACTGAAAGAAACCAAAGTCTGGCATTTTACTGAAACACTGCATTGATTTCATCAATCTGTTATAGTATGTCAGGATGGGCACCTTCACATCCTCCACCTTTGGTCTCAAGACAAGTGTCCTACAGGGCAAGTATCTCAACCATGTGCAAGGCACCAAAAGTGAGTAGGTCCAAACTGAACACTACACCACAATGCACTCAAACCTGAGCATCAATGGGGAAGAAGTGTTTCTTAAACATCTCAGAGGACATGGGCTGGACCAGGACCACCACCCAGATGACTAAAAAAGACCCAGGGGTGTTTTTTTTTCCTCAATCAGAATTCTGATGAGGATGACTATCCTTCACCTCTGCTGAAAAACATCCATTAGTGCTTAGTAGATCATCAGGAGTTCATTCGAGTCGTCCCGTCTTAAGGTCCACAAAGATCGGGGAGAGCCCAGCGCATCTAGAACTCTCTTTTCACTCACCTTCCCTCTGAAGGATGAAGAGGCCTGCACCAAACGCAACCTGGTCTGATAACAAACCCCTTACCCAGACAATATGTCCAGAGATGCCACCAAAGTGATCAGAGCAAAGAGACTCGGCCATATTTAAGCAGGTTGGGTAGAGGATTATTTACCCCCTCCTCTTAGTGGAGCCCAGTTTGAGCCGCTTGCTTCAAGGCTTCAAGGACTTAGCGGTGGGTGAAAATGGCCCTGACAGCGACAAGATGGCTAGAGCTATAAGGGCGTATGGCTCAGTGAATACTAAACTCCAACAATCAGCTGTTATACCTGAATGGGGCCACAGTGAATACCTATACCAGCATGTACTGTTTGAACCAATAGCAGATTTTAATTTCAATAGCTATTATTTAACCACTTAGTGCAGCAACAGTGGCTTTAAGAGAAAATATTACAAAACAATAAATAACATTAAATAAATAAAGCGCCAGTTCAAGAGTTTTGGCAGAAATTTGCCCCATTTGGTCACAAGTTGAGATGACACAATTGTTATGAAGAGATTATGATATCTGGGTTAAGAAAGTCATAAATAGTGTGGTTATTTTGAGCAATGCTTCTTGTTTTTTTGGCGAAAGTGGGCTATTGAAGAGCAGATCTGAGCTCCTTCACTGCAAAAACAAATAGAAATAAGTACAAATTGTCTTAAATTAAGTGAATTTGTCCTTAATTTGAGTAGGTAGATAAGATGACCTGCCAAAGGAATAAGATTCTTTACTCTTAAAATAAGACAATTAGATAATATGCTCTTGAAATAAGACACAGCAATAATTTTTTTACTTAGTCTACATGTAAGTGTAAATTGTCTTGTTCCAATGGCAAAGTGTCTCACTTACCTCCTCAAATCCAGAAAAAAATGCCCTTAATTTAAAAGAAATCACTAATTTAGATTTAAGTTTTTTTGCACTTTTGCTACAGCCTTCCTCAACATTTAGCCATCTGAGTGCCAATCAGGTATCAGCTCAGCCAAAAGTTAAATTTTTTACTCTTGTGTTGAGCCAGTGATGGGGTCTGACCAATTAATCTGAACTTTAGACTGCTTTGATCCAGTTGATCTTTCAAAGTTAGAAAAACTACTGTCTTTATCTACTGTAAACCTTCACCTTTGTTAGATTCAGTTTAAACCTTTGCTTAAGAAACCGTCTCTTGACCCAGATGACTTGGTCAATTATAGACCTATATCCAATCTTCC
>NW_015150847.1:411497-413066 GCF_000732505.1 Cyprinodon variegatus
CAGTTTTAGTCCGTGAGGCAGACACCCTGTCTACTTTTAAGGCTAGGCTTAAAACTTTCCCTTTTGATAAAGCTTATAGTTAGAGTGGCTCAGGTTATCCTGAGCTATCTCTATAGTTCTGCTGCTATAGGCTTAGACTGCTGGATCCTCCAGATCAAGGACCTTCCAAGATGTCAGCACAGAAAAATAATGACAAAACAGCCCAAGAGATTCACTGCTGCTAAAAACAGTCAAGAGTCTCAAAATGCTAAAAAAAAACTAAAATCTAATCAGCCATTAAATCTTTAGATGTACCCTCTAAATGCGTCACTTCTCAGGAGTTTTGACCTGTGATTGGTCTGACCTGTGATAGTGTCTATCTTGTAAACTGACACACCTGACTTCAATATGAGCTAATTAGCAAAGCTTGACTAATGCTATCATGGTAGCTTAGCTATTTGATTCAGGGTTAGGGGATGCTGCTAAAAGAACTTTCTTTGGTTTAAATGCAAACAAAGTGAACCTTCAGGTGAGTCACATTTGAAACAAAGCCTTTACCAGAAGGCGGTGAAAACCCCTGCTGTTGGAACACATGCAGACTAATATCCTCGACCTCACAAGTCTCACTCAAACAAAATGCTTTGCATTTCCCTCAGATCCCATTTCTGAGGAAGATGGTGTCCACCTGGAAGCAGACCATCTGGCTTCTACTTTCACTCAGTTTTTCAACAAATCACTGCAGTGGTGAAATGTTCACTTTGACTTCCAAACCCTTCACCATCATCCCAGTTCCAGGGATACGCACAATTAAGGGGTTAAACGATGCAGGCCTGCAGCTCTGACCTCTGTGGTCATGAAATCTTTTAAGTGACTGATGTGGGAGCATCTGAAGGAGATCACAGGCCCCATTCTGACCACCTGTAGTTTGCTTACTGGGCCAAAAAGGTCTGCAGAGGATGCAGTCTATCTAGGGATACACTTTAATATGCACCGATTCCTTCGATCAACAGTGGTCTACACTATGATTTGGTACTATTAGTTCCACCTTTAACACCAACATCAGAGACCACCAATCAGAGGCGTCCTTCTGATTGGCGTCAGCTGCTGCAGGTGATAATTGGTGAGAAATAAACAAAGTCCAAATAAATATATAAATCAAACCAATTTAGTTCTGGTCTTCATTTAAATTGGTAAAAATAACAAAAAGGTAATGTGAAGTCAGAATCAGGCCAGGAGGGAGTTTGTTGCAACCTCAACCCAAAAGGTCCACTATGGCTGCCTTGGACATCACCCTCACTCAAAACTGCACTAAAAATCTGCAGATCTTTATTTAATCACACAGCGATAAACAGTGTTTAAAAGAAATATATTACAATTTTGCTCTAATACTAATAACAAAAAAAAGACATGAATAATATCATGTTAGTAAGCACACCCTGCTGGTTAATAAACATTGAACTGGAACAAGGTCTATGCTACGTACAGACTGCATGGAGCAGGAGCAGCAAAGACACGCGTGTAATGGCAGCTATATTTGCTGTGATCAGCAGGTAAAAAGTAGTTTGAATCTATGTTGAAGTGAGAAAGTCC
>NW_015150847.1:413923-416276 GCF_000732505.1 Cyprinodon variegatus
ATCAGCAGTGCTGTGTCTGACTCCCTGCCAGCTCCCAGATCAGCTTCTCTGATTGGTCCAGCAGCTAAAGTTCAAGTTTTCAACTCCAGCTGCTTCTGAAACGCCTCAGAAGCACATGAGTTGCTGCTCCTCTTGCTCTAAATATGTTGCGGGACCTTTTGCTGCGCCTTGATGCGCGTCAACCATTGACTTTGCATTTAAACCTGCTGCTTCTGCTGCTTCAGGTGTTAACGTAGCATAACTGTTGCAGCTTCAGTCTGAACAGGAACCTCTTTAAAAATTTCCCCTTAAGTTTTCATTTTCAGAGTCTGTGAAACTGAAGGTAAACTCCAACAATCAGCTGTTGTGTTATCTTTTAACATTTCAAGCAGAGTGAAATATTTAAATTGAACTGATCCTCAGATGAAAGTGGAGTAATTTCCGTCGCGCTTTATACCTGCTGGGGTGACGAGGGGTGCTGGTGCCTATCTCCAGCTGTCTATGTGTAAGAGGCGGGGTCCGCCCTGGACAGGTCGCCAGTCCATCGCAGGGCAACACAGACAAACAACCATTCACGCACACACTCACACCTAAGGATAATTTAGAGAAGCCAATTAAACTGACATTCATGTTTTTGGACTGTGGGAGGAAGCAGGAGTACCTGGAGAGAACCACGCATGCTCAGGTTGAACATGCAAACTCCATGCAGAAAAACCCCAGGCCGGGAATCGAACCTAAAACCTTTCGTCTGCAGGGCAGCAGTGCAACCCACTGCTGCATTGAGCAGATGAAAGTGAAGTAATTAAAGTAAATCAGCCTGATTTCTTCATTTTATAGAAACCTTTTGACCTTTGACCTGCAGAAGGAAGCCCCTTCATGCGCAGTGAGAGTAGGTGTTTCTGTGAAGCACTGAGGGATTATGGCTGTTGGTTCAGACAGATTAGGAGCATCTGACAGTCTTACTGAACCAAAGCACTCCTTCAGGCTTGACAGCTTCGCTTCGGAGCTGATAGGAGACCTTCTGCTCCTCAATGTTTTCATTTCTCATCTAACTGAAGCATCGCAGCGAGTCTCCTAAAACACGGGACACATCCCAGAACCCACAGAGAGGCGGACAGAGCCTCAGCAACAACGACTGACTCCGGTCAATGTGGCCAAACTTGAACCCAGAGATCTCTCCAAGCTGCGTCTCTCCAAGCTGCGCGCCTGGAGCTGCTGCGCACAGTTGGCCAGCTGGTTTTCTCCTAAAGTAACCTACAGCTGTAAACACCGCAGCCTAGAGCGGAACAAACACCCCGCAGCTTTTCTTACCTTGGTGGCAGATGAGGATAAAGTGCGCAGCCAGAAGCAGCCCGCAGCCTTTAGTCTCCATGTTGCGGGAAGCGCGCGCGTAGCTCGGAGAAGTAATTCAGATGAAGTGGGGAACAGGTCCCGGTCCGTCCCAGCTCCTCACTGCTCCTCCATGCTCATCCTACTACGGCTCCTTGTTTGGCTGCGTGTGTGTGTGTGTGTGTGTGTGTGTGATATAGAGAGTGTGTGCGCGCGCTGTCCTCCCTCCGCTCTGCCTGAAGAAGCCGCCAGACTGAAGCGCTGCACCGCCCACAGTTCGAGGTCACGCCGGCTCCATTTCTTTCACACAACGAGCCCGAGCTGCGCTTCTCACACTTATAATGCACAGCTTAGCTGATAGCTAATGGGGGGAAATAAAGACCAAAACAATGGGAAAGCAAATAAAGAGGTGGGACAGAGGGGCCAAGGAAACAGAAGACAAGGATGGGGACAGAGGAAGAGAGGATAGAAGGGGGCTGAAAGAAACCAAAGTCTGCTCTGGAAAATAAAAAAGTTTGAACTTGCAGCTGAATGGAGAGCCCTCCTTCCTCTATAGGCAAACGGAAAGGTTCACCACAAAGTAAATATGGATGAAAGAAAATAAAAATAAAGAAGAGAGTTTATGTGAAGTTTCTCAGCTGTATTGGAATGGATCCATCTTCTGCTCATGGGGAACAGTTTCAGAACCATCAGTACAATAAGTTGAGTTTGATAATTTTATTTCATGAATTATTCTATCCTGTCACTAAAAAATAGCTTTAAAATACAAAGAACAAACTATTTTTCAGCTTGATGCTTTTTCGTTTTTTTTTTTACCCAAAACATACCAGCCACTTTAGTCTCAATTCTATTCCGTTTATTTCTATAGCGCCAATTCACATCATGTCATCTCAGGTCACCTTACAGTTCACCAGATCATCCAGTCAGATTGATTCAAAGTTTTCTATCTAAGGAAAACCAAGTGATTGCATCGAATCATTGATTCTTCAGCAATCCCTCACACTAAGCATGCTTGTAGCGACAGTGGAGAGGAAAAACTCCCTTT
>NW_015150847.1:416789-422497 GCF_000732505.1 Cyprinodon variegatus
CTGCCTCACGGACTAAAACTGGTCGTTGGTTCCACAGGAGAGGAGCCTGATAATATTAAGTCTCAGCCATCTTACCACTTTACCCAATGATAGTTTATATGTGAGGAAAGGGGCTTGCTTCTAAAAGCTGAGACAGTGTTACCAGTCTTATCAAAAATAAATGATTGCCTTCAGGTTTTATCCACCTGTACTTTTAACAGTTTTTAAAAAATATATTAATAAATGTATGTAGTTTGAATTAAACAGCATCATCAAAACATTACATCATCACATCATACACATTTGTAGATGAGGGATGAGGAGACATCAATGGCTCCAGCCTTATCAAAACATTACAGAGTGTGTTAAGAAAGTGTGTTCACCCATTCAACTCTCAAACCTCTGTTATATTCATTAGATAAACTACTTCAGAAAACATTAGTTCTGACAGGCCAACAGGCAGGTAATATTAGAGATTAACAGACTGACACATCATTAATAATAATATTCCTAACATGATAATCTAGATTAATATACTGTAGCTGTAACAAGGAATTAACAAAAGGCGTGAAAGTGGCTTCTTGGGTTTGGCGGCGTCTTGGCTGTTGCGTGGCGGTGTTTACCTTACTGTAGCCAGCATGGGCCCTAAGAAGAATCCAGCCGTGGAGGATTTAAAGGAGATAAGGAAAGCGTTGGACTTCCTTTCAGGAAAAACCTCGGCCATTCGACTCAAGCAAAAAGTCCATTCTGGACGTGGTTGAAGAGGTGAAGGCTTGGCGACTGCTGAATGAGAAAAGGACCAGAGGATTGCAGCTTTGGAAGACCGAATGGCTGACTTGGAACAGTAGACCAGAATGAATGATGTTATCATCACCGGACTGCGTGTCTAGCCCCGCTCTTAAGCCAGCGTGGTGGCAGGGCCCTGTCCGGCTGGTGGCCTCGTTCTTCTTGTTGAAGGGGATAAAGTTGGACTGTGACCCAGTGAAGTGTGCCACCTGCTCCAGAGAAGAGGGAACATTGACAGACCGATGATTATCATGATATTCAGTAACAGGAAACAAAAAACTGCTCTGCTGAAACAGGGCAGGTTGCTAAAGGGGTCAGAAGTGTTCATTAACGAGCACCTGACCAAGAAGAACGCCGACATGACGAGGAAGTTCCGGTTCCTGAGGAAGCAGAAGATCCAGTCAACGTGGACCATGAACTATAAGGTCTTCATCAAGCCTGGTTCTGCTGCAGGTTTCTTCCTGTTAAAGGGAGGTTTTCCTCTCCACTGTCGCTACAAGCATGCTAAGTGTGAGGGATTGCTGAAGAGTCAATGATTTGATGCAATCAACTGGTTTTCCTTAGATAGAAAACTTTAAATCAATCTGACTGGATGATCTGGTTGAACTGTAAAGTGACCTGAGATTATATGATGTGAATTGGTGCTATAGAAATAAACTGAATTGAAAATAATTTATTCTTAATAAAGGGTTAGAGCTATATTTAATAAATACTCTGCAAGTTATGCCAGTGAAGCATTTTCTGTGTCTGTAAACTGGCAACATTCACCATTAACAGAACTCTACCATGAATATTTGATCTCTTACTTCAATATATTCTAATGTTTCATGGATTTTATGGTATGAAACCTTAGAGTAAGTTAAAATGACACTATGAAAAATAATGACTGTCAGCAGTAAAATCATAGGCAGCCGAACTGACCTGTGCGACCACCAAACCCTGAAGCGAACTCCATCCCTCTTCACCATATATGCTGAGTCGAGGTCAGGTAACTGGGCACAGCTGCTTCCACTCTGGAACATAATACTGGAAAAGGACCTTCTTTCCCTGCCAGTGAGCCACTTAGCAGTCTGTGGGCTGAATTAGTCGTGGTGTAAGGTTTTTGTTTAGGGTTGCTTGTAGAGGTTGTACTGTTGTTGCTGGAAGCCAGCTAAGCTGGTGGCTTTTATGGTTGTTAATCCTTTTGGATGGAGATTCTTTACATTTCTGTTATTTGTTTAGATCTTTAAGTGTGTCTTTCTTTGGACTTAGATTTCTGTTTGCACAATAATAATTTCATTGCCTTTCAGGGTTTCAGTTTGTTTATGATAATACTTACTTTATTCATGGATTCATAATTTTTTCTGACTCTAAAAGTGGCGGCTGCTGCCCTCCAAAACTCTCTTTAATTCGGACTAAGATTATATAATTATTGAAAAAATGTACCTTTATTCATTCTTTTGCCTCTTTTGCACATTGCTATTATTACTTTTTTTTTTAGGTCTGTAAAGGTCTTCTTTGTGTACCTGGAGTGTGTAACGCAGATAATTTCCCCCTGGGATCATTAAAGTATTTCTGATTCTGATTCTGAAACCTCTTTCCTCATAAAGGAAAACTTCCCTTCTGTCTGGCCGCTGTCAGTCAAATCTTTTAGCGTGCTCTGCCAATCAGCATTGAGTATTCACCTTGATGAACCGCCCCTGCTCCACAGACCCCATAAGAGGTTTAAACCGTGGTGATTCTCCAGATGTGTGACAGTTTTTAGGATTGGGCCAAGTTTCAGCCTCATGGTGGATCCTGTCTGTGTAGTATACAGGGGGTAATGAGGGGCGATCAGCCTCTAGCGACCTCTTCCCAATCAGCAATCATAAGGTCAGGATTAAATCAAACATGATGGAAATTCAGTCGGTCCTCCTTAGGTGTTGGTGGGTAAATCCAGCATTGCAAAAAATCTAAATGAGTTATTTTTTTCTAAAATAAATGCATTTTTTCTTGAATTGAGGTGCTAATTGAGACGAGACAATTTTCATTTAAAATAAGAAAAAAAATATTATATTGTCTTATTTCAATCAGAATCAGAATCAAGTTTATTGCCAAGTAGGTTTGCACTTACAAGGAATTTGACTTGGTGTTGTTGGTGTAGACAAAAAAAACAAAACAAAAACAAAATAACAAAATAAGATACAATATATATAAATATATATATATATACACAGAAGCTATATACAAACAGTAGACTGTGCGTTAATGTAACGCAGAAATCCTGAATGAGGGAGAGAAACATTGTCCAGTGTCACGGGCGGGTCTTGGCCTTGTTGATAAGGCCGGTAGCGTATTATCTAATTATCTTATTTTAAGAGTAAATATACTCATTCCATTGGTAAATAATATTAATTACTTGCTCAAATTAAGGCTAAATACACTTAATTTAGAACATTATTACTTATTTCTGGGTCGTTTTTGCAGTGTGGTGTTGAAGCACAGCTACGAGCGGATTTACCAGAACCTTGCGCACGGCACATGTGAAAACAATGGAAAACTTCTTCCTCTTCTTCAAGACTAACAAGTCTTGCCAGCGCCATCTCTCGGCGCTCAGTTAGACATGTGGAATCTGGATGTACAGTGTGAGCAGGTAGATTGCATCAGAGCATAAGAACATTTGTGAACTTTTAAACGTTTCATCTTGCAGTCTGAGCTATAGCTGAGTACAAAGATGACAATATCGCACAGTGCATGCTTGGCTTTAGCCTCAGTGAAAATGACAGATCTTTGAGTGTTATCCCTTCAGGGCTCTACTTTCTCACTGGTTGCTTCAATACACAGTGGCTCAAACCTCAGCAGGGATTTCTCATAGAGACTGACAGCAATCTTCCAGCTGGGGAGATTGCATCTGAGGGCGGGATAAACAGCTGATTTACTGACAACATACTCATTAAATTGCCACAGAAATATTTGTAGACAAAAAACTGAGTGGTTCATAACAACATGCAGGACCAATAAACTGGTACATTCACTAAATAAACTGTTGAGTTTCCAGTTTGTTTTTAACAGGACGATGAGACCCACCAAAGTGATCAGGCTGAACTACAAACTGAGCCTCGTCTCGTCCAATTCAGTCAACGCTCTCTGATGTGACCGAACAATCCATATGTGATTGATAAAGCTCCTGCAGGGCTTTGGACCTGCCAGATGATTGCTTCCAGTTCCACAGCCTGGCCTACAACCTCTGGACGGGTGTGATGGGGGTTAGAATAATGNGTTTTCAAGATGACTTGGATAATAGCGCGTTGTGACAAACACCAGATACAGCACTGGGACTTGATCAACAGCCGATACCGCACCGTGACGTCACAAACCAGGAGGTGGCAGCAGTGTTCTTTGACAAACATGGATGCCTCCAGTAAAGCACATTCACGTGAAAATTACTCTCAATTAAAAACACTGATCATTTATTGAAGAATATGTAATAATTGCATATTTATGTATGACCAGATTTTTTCTTTAAAGCCATATAAGCTCTCAATGTTGCAGCTAAACCCTGAAAAGCTAGTCATACACGCTGGGGATTTCCAATCAATATTCTGACATATACTGTATATATACTCATGTCAAACAGAAAAGTAATTCTTGAAAACAACAAATATTTGTCATAAAAAGCCAAACTAACTGAGCCATTTTACCCCTCTAAGCTGGTCCACATTTTCATGAAGCGTCAAACTAACCATGCAGCCACAGGAGGGACCAAGAAATGCCTGCGGAAAGGCAGAGGCTTCCTAAACTCATAAAACACATGATTAGTTCTGGGTTGACAGAGGAGGCTTGAACCAGAAGACCTGAGTGAAAAACGATCTGTGCTGACTGCCGAGCTTGGTTCCTTACAACCGTTTACATACCGCATTAGTACGGTTCCACAAGCAAACCGATGGTAAACAAGCAAACCAACATGGCGTCACTAGTAACATGCAGAGAGTCAGACAAAGAAGGCAGCCTTTGGTGAATTTACTAGACAGAGTCTGCTTTTGGGAAGTGGGTACAACAAACAATAGTCTAATCAGGGGTTCCAGGCGCAGGAAACAACGACAGACGTTTAGGTTCATCAGAGTGCTAAGAAGATCATCGCTGGAAATCGTGTGTCACGGTAGGGAAGGTAGGATTTTTATGAATGGCTGAAATTTCCTCAATATGGAGGCTGAATGCATGGTAGGGTGACCAGGCATCCTCTTTTTCCTGGACATTTCCTACTTTTCATACCTAAAAAATTTCAAAATCATTCAGGATTTTGGTCGATTACAGTGCAGCAGACCCGATCTGTCAGCTCCGGGGCTGGTCCGGGAACCCCGGAAGATGGGGGCAGAGAGCCAGCCGGGGGAAGGAGCCACCGAACCCTACCTGGTGACGGTAGTCTGGACACCGGAGGGCCCTTCTGGGGGAAGCACACCGTCACCGGGTCGGGTTCGGATCAGCTCAGGAGTTGATGACTAGGTTTGAATGCCCGGTCTAACTAGCTAACAAGTCAAGAAAAAAGGTAAAAAGCTAATTGAAAAGTTAAAAAGTAAAGTTAAAAAGTTATTAAGACTAGTAAACAATTATATTTAGGTTTATAAAGTATAAAATTTAAGTGTCAGTATTAGCATTAATGCCTCTAAGGTTATGTTGCACAAAAAAATTGTTTTTGAATTAATTTCTTATAGAAGAACTTATGTTATTTTTCTTAATATATTCGGACAAGTTGGAGTTTTTTGGTATTACGTTGACATTCATTTTTGCCATCAGAATATCCATATTTTTTAATGTTACAAAGGTAATAAGGTCTTGTCCTGGATTCCAATAACGCTATTGGCCTGTCATAGACAGAGATGGGAAGTAACGAAGTACAAATACTTCGTTACCGTACTCAAGTAGATTTTTCTGATATTTTTACTTTACTTTACTACTTATTTTTATGGCGACTTTTTACTTCTACT
>NW_015150847.1:424596-427044 GCF_000732505.1 Cyprinodon variegatus
CCTCCCAGATCTCCAGATGCATTTGAGATATCAAAAAAGTACTCCAGAGTGTTGTTCAGCATGGGGGTGAGTAGAAAATGAAAGCTAATCATGTTTTGGGTGTACTATTCCTTTAATGCATAGTGGCTCAAACCTCAGCAGGGATTTCTATGAGAAGTTGCAAGCTCACTCAGACTGGAAAAACTAACATACATTGCAAAGGGCAAACACCGGGACATGAGAGTCTATGGGAGCCATATAAATGGGGATTATATGAACTGAAAGTGGAGCTTATTTATGGGAGTTTTGAATGGATGTCTTGATTTCAGTTTTTTAAGTATCTGCCTTAATCTAAAGGGCTTTGTATATTTTTGACACTAGACAAATGCAGGTTTAAATGGTGAATACATGAGGGAATTTAAGTGTGTATAAGCACATCTTAAAAGGTTAAGTTTGTTGTATGTAATTTTTGTTGTATCAAAAAAGAGAAAATTCAATAAAATATATTGGAGAAAAAAAGTGCATATTCCACCAAATATTTGACAAAATCTACAGAAGAGGTTTAGCCTTCCTAGTATTCAATGAGAAATTGCCATAGAAACATTTGTAGACAAAAAACTGAGAGGTTCATAACAACATGCAGGACCAAGAAACTGGTACATTCACTAAATGAACTGTTGAGTTTCCAGTTTGAGCTGGTTTAAAACCGCCAGAGGTGTTGAACGTATTTGTTTTTACCAGGACGATGAGACCCACCAAAGTGATCAGGCTGAACTACAAACTGAGCCTCATCTCGTCCAATTCAGTCAACGCTCCCTGATGTGACCGAACAATCCATATGTGATTGATAAAGCTCCTGCAGGGCTTTGGACCTGCCAGATGATTGCTTCCAGTTCCACAGCCTGGCCTACAACCTCTGGACGGGTGTGATGGGGGTTAGAATAATGATGTTTGGTCTGTTTTTGTGTAACATGACCTCAATATGTCAGTCCATGAATTAATGGGCCTCAGTAAATTTTTTCTACTCTGTTTGTATTTTGAGTTATTTGGAATTGATCTTTTCTGTTCATTTTGAAAAGAAAATCAGAATAAAGTGAATAAAAAAACAAAAAAGAACAACAACAATCAGGATTTTCTCAGTATCTCAGCGAAAACAGACGTTTATTCATAAAATATAGATTTTTTTCATAATAGGCTTGGTCACACCACTTGTGTCCGACTAAAGAAGCCCAGAGCGGTCGTGTCCCTCTGACACTTTTTCACAGTGGTATTCTTGAGAAAACAAGTACATTTTCTCATTATCTAAAGATAATGAGGCTGTTTTCTCGTAATAACCAGATAATTGGTGTGTGTTAAAACTGATTACATCCTTCAATACCACAACAACGGGAGAGGATTCATAAGTAGAAGTCTGTCAATTCTGTAAATAATCCTGTTTTTGACTTTGAGGTGACAAGACGACGTTAGATTAACCCCAAAATGAGTCCAGATTAAATATTTTCATTAAAAAAATTGTTTCTACTGTATTCCATCCAATCATCCAGCACCACCTGACAATGAGTGAAAAGAAAAGGAAACTAAAAAACTAATTATTTGTGCACACCCGGCACCGCGACTGCACAGCTACGGGCATGGATGGACTGGGAATCCATGGCTGTTGGCCAGCCTCCTTCATTACTCAGACAGGTTAATCTTCTCGTTATCTCGAGAAATTGAAAACATTTTCGTCATAATGTCATAATTATCTTGAGAAAACAATTAATGTTTAAACTGTGATAACGACATAGTTATGTCATCATATTGAGAAGGGAAAGGAAAAAAATAATAAGTCGAGTATGATGCTGCTCTAGACTTCCATATCCAACTCTCCAAGCTGCAATGCATTTTTTCCCTGACAGACTGACTGCAGTTCCTACAGAGAAGCTCAAAAGATGAACAGGTCAGCAGATGTTCCAAAGTGTGTGCAGCTTTCAATCAATATACAGCTCCATGACCAACCTCAGGGACATCCTCCTAAATACAACAGGCAAATGATTAGAATATGTTTAAAATATAATAGGGAAAAGAAAATGCAGCAGTGAAAAATTCTATACTTTTTATTAAATTCAGCCACAATTCCTTCTATCTGCTACTAGTCTTACAACAAGGCCAGGGTGATCTACTTACAATTTTTCCATTGCTGTAAAAAACAAACAACAAACAAAACAAAACAAAAAAACTGAACATCACAGCACATGTGTAAATGTAAATTTAATCTAAATTTACAATGTAAAATAACCGTCTCTTTGATCTACATTTTTATATTTCCGGATTAATAACTGCACGTCTGCTTGTCTTTGTAGCACCTCAAAGAGATTTTAATAAAAGAAATGTTTAAACCACTTCTTGGCAATAAAGCATTTTTTATTCTGATACTGAATAGATAACAGATCTCTATGATTGTGATTTGCTTAAAGCAACACTGCATAC
>NW_015150847.1:427894-430767 GCF_000732505.1 Cyprinodon variegatus
TGTTTTGCTGCTGGAGTCCTCCTCACTCTCCATCCTCCCCTCTCTCATGACAAGGCGCTTACGAGTCCTATGATGAAAAAAGGTTAATTGTGCGACCTGAGTAACGCGCAGTAACGGGGTGTCGGCAATGGTAACTGCTTTATAGTTACAGTAAGAGTAATAATTTTGATTACTCGCTAGTAAAAAAAGGTAACAGTGTTAGTAACTCCCTTCACTGCTGTCAGATATGTGCAGTGGGAGATTTGGTTTGATTGAATGTTTAAAACTAGTTAAAAATCAAAGGAAAGAGATAAAACAGCAATCAAAGTTCGTTTTTTTTTTATTAATTTCAAACAAATTCTAGTTTTATTCTTAATTCAAATGTTTGTGGCATAAATATTTCAAGTGACAGTACATCGTCTGGCACAGAAGGATTTGAGGAAAAAAATGTCTTTCTTTTTTTAATTCAAATGTGACTTTTTTGACTAATATTTACAATAGATTTGCTTCTTTTGGAATAGAATTGTTTGATAAATGACTTTCATCAACACCTTAGATTCAGTTAAACGGATTCTGTTGTAAATGAGACGAAAAAGATCAGTATTTCAAACGTGAACTTTCTCTATTTAAACCTCCACTGGGATAAAATAAGCGCTTTTCTGGCAGACTCAAGTTTTACACATCCACCTGACTGAGCCGCCCACCAGCAGAACTGACCTCAGTGCCTTCTGAAAGCTGCTTTATTCGTGTTGGGCCTGCAGTCGGGAGAGTAGGGAGAAGAAAAGTCCTGAAGAAAAAGAGTCTGTAAAGTGCAACCCTGAGCTGTAACTCAAAGTTTCCTAGCAACATGCTCTGTGAAATAAAACCAAACTCTCAACAATCAGTTGTTTTTTTTATTTGCTGCTGGTTTATCTTTCCTTTCACCCAGGCTTGGGCAGAGCTAGGGTTTCTCCCGTTAGTGTGCATAATCCCTGAAAACTCACCAATAAACAACCATCTTTCACTCGATGGGGAACAATTTGCATGTTTTTTTTCACTGTAATCTCTCTCTGCCTCAAACCTGTTGAACGTTAAAGCTCACAGCTCTGTCCTTCACCCTTCTTTAAAAAAAGGCAAAAGAAAACAAAAGCATGAATGCATAATTAATGTAGCAAAGCTGCGTTTTTAATTGTTGCTGCTCTTCAAAGTTGCTGCGTGGCATTGTCTCTGGTTTGAGGCCGGCTGCTTCCGAAGGCAGAACTTCATTCACATCTTTTTTGGTCTGGAGCACTGCCGAAGCACTGTGAGACAACAGCTCCAAGCTGGCCTTTTTTTCTCAGCCTGTACAATGGACTTCCTTAGCCGCCGCACAAAAGAGGCTGGTGAAAGAAAAAAGAAACACCCAAATTCAATGGCATTCCTCTTCACAATACACTCTGAGAACATGCGTCTCTCCCTGTTTCGCCTCTATTCCCCCTTAGACTGTGTAATGTTTCAAGATGATGAGTATCAGGATGTTCATTCTGTCACCAACATGAAACAAATCATATGAGAGTGTCAGAGTACCGTTCCCACCCCAAACATTTTTAGCTGGATGAATCAAAAATATTCAGCATTGTATCAGGTTATGAAAGATTCAGTCATAGTTATTTAAACTTTAGTTTCATTCTTCCTTTTGACATTTTTCTTTTAGCCTATTGTTTAATGTCAAGCCTACATTTGGAGACATCTTAATGGAAATATCAGAGGACCATAAAGTTGTTGGGAAAATGTTCTGATTTCAATATGAATGATATTAATAATTATATTTGGAAGTTATCCTTGATAATTTATACTTCTAAAAAAAAACGCACAACAAATATATATTTTTTGTAATTATGATAACTAGCGACTAACTTTTAGTGATTATGACTAACATTTTAGACCACTAATTAACAAGTATTGACACTAGATGTCCTGGAGAATTCCAGTTTTCCTGCAAGTCCCCTTTCCCTCTTTAAATTTGTGTATTCACTCTACCTTGCTAACTGTCCTTGCTGTAATTCAAATAACCTGTGATATGACCAGCCCTTCTACATGAGACTGGATAAGGCTGAAACAGACTGGCTTCAGAACAAGAGCATGCTCCAAACACTTTTTATAACCTTCCCCTGCAACATCAGACCTTTTTGCAGGAATATCCTAATAATTCATATCTAAATCTTATTTAGGCAAACCTATTGAACAACCAGATATTATAGGGGTCCTAGTTCCTGAGCTGAGAACAGGTCATAGCCATGCTTTTCCAACAAGGCAAGGCAGAGCCTATTTATATTGTCCATTCACCAACAGGCTCATTTATATTGCAAAGCTCACTATGTGAAAAAAACGTAGAGAATAATTGTATTTTGTCTGTTCTCGCCTTTTCACGTCATTCAACATTTCAGCTTAGAGAATGACAAACAGTATGATTTCAGTATTGGAGTAACATTAATCTCACCCAAGGAAAAGCGCTACATATGAAGCTACAATTGTCCCATTTACCAGTTTTCACAAACCCAAGGTGAGTCCTTCCTGCATTTATGACAAGTATACTTTGAATTTAGCACATATTCCGAAAGAGTTGTAGTATGAACTAGATGAGGTTATCTATGTGTGATACAAGTTTGGTGGCACTACAATGATCTTCAAAGTAATTATTGGCTATTATATTCTTATGATAACAATGAATAAATCTCCAAAAATACAGTTTAGCCTATCTTCCCAAAGTAAGAAAGAAACGAAAATTAGAACTGTAGATATACTGTCATATGTTTATATAACTATTTTTTTTTTACATGTGTCATGTTGGGTTCAAGGCGTCTAACCCACATGCAGTAAGACAGGGGAAAAGTTAAATGATTTATTTACAATGATTACAATGAAAGATGATGCAC
>NW_015150847.1:432761-436655 GCF_000732505.1 Cyprinodon variegatus
TTCTCCAGCCACAGCGCTAATGGGGCATATAGCCTACATCTGAAAAGGGATTCATGAGTTGATGAGTACTGCGGGGGCAATGCAGGCTGACGAAAATTCTCGTATCTGTGGGATTTCTAGTGTTAAGGACTTTCTAGCAATTTAGCTTATGCTTAACCCTTTTCTGTGATATCAAAGAGACACTTTTCTTTCAGTGTTAAAAATGCTACACCTTGTTTTAGGATTTACTAGCTATTTTAGAGCATGCTTTACCTGTCTCTGAGGATTTATTAGCAGTTTGACGCACAGCTTAACCTTTAAGGATTTACTAGCAATTTAGCTTATGATTCACCTTTCTTTAAGGGATTTTAAGCAATTTAGTTTGAATCCACCCCCTTTCGGTCGGGTAGGACCACAGATTAACTTACGTTAAATCTGGCAACAAATCTTGTTCTACACAATATAAAATAAGTGTTTAGGAGTCTTATCAGACTAAAAGACTAAGGGATTTAAGTTAAATTTCGAGGCATCTAACCTATTTAGGACAGGAGGTGACTTTGAAAGAGTATAACTTGGGAGTTTTTATTTTAGGATGTGGTTATAGAAACCACAAATGGCAGCATCTAGTTATAGATGTGCATAAATTTTTGGTCGAACGATAAGACTAACTTAAGAGTTAAATCTCTTAATTTTAGTTTGACCAAAGTGATCGGATTGATATGAATCATCTGAGTTTTGCTTTGAAGTAAAGTTGGTTATCACTAGCTGAAGAGATATTTTGTAGTTATTAGATGTTGTTAAAATTATCCCTATTTTGACCTCCAAGAATGTCGAAGTTAAATTTTCGTCTCATATAAGCAAAGACAATTCCTTACAACTACAAAGTAAGGAATGACCAAGTGAAAAACTAGAGGATAAAAGAAGGAACTGGAGATAACTGAAGCCATGGAAAATATAACTTAAAAATAACAGAACGAATAACTAACAAGCTATAACAATGACTACATAAAACCAATAATGCTGAAAATAGATCAAACGGAAGATAAAAATTAGTAATTAAAAAAATATTTATAAATTTTGACCACAACACAGAGCAAAATAACTGAAAGCACAACTGAGAAATGAAACCTTAAACAAATTACAGAAGCTTGTTATAAAGACCTGTATTATTATTAATCGTAGTCTGACATCACATGGGAAAACTTTATTATTTTCGAATAATCAAGTAGAAACAACTCAATCTCTTTATCCAAACACATGTTCTTTGGATAACTGCTGCCTTGACCCAGAGCTTCCAAAATCTTTCAAATAAATACTAAACTGATTTTAGTACATATCATTTGGATCAGTAAAAAAATATATATGTATTTTTTATTCTTGCTTTGGTTTGATTTTCATGTCATGTATTGGGTAAATGTTTTATCAATGTTATAATCAAGTTACTAACATGGTACATTATTCATTTTAGATAAAAGCCATGGAATATGGTATAATTCTGGGACTTGTCAACAATCATCATCACTGGATGTTAGTGGTAATTAACCCTTCCATGTTCATTATTCCTTTACGAAAATGTCAATAAAATTAAATTTGTTAATGTGAGGAGGACACTGATCAAAAGTGAGTGATTCCAGGTATTTTTGGTAATGAATCCACTTAATCATAGGTAATCTACCCACAAGACAAGCGGTTGGTGTTTCTGGATCCTCTAGGAGAGAGAAAACAGGACATACAGACAAGGCGGGCTACTCCAAGGCAAAAAAAAAGAAAGAAAAAACAAGAAATGTCAAAATATATTTTCTTACCAATCCTGATTTGAAAAATGTTATTATTATGTGAATAATGTTGTCCAATTTTGTGGTTGTTACTATTTACAGTACAAAGATAAAATAGTAATGTAAATGGATTCGTTTTTCAATGTGTGTCTTACACTTATGTATGAACCTTTCTCTAAACGCAGTAAGGTACAGAAAAAATTTAAGCTTCATTCATCCAAAAGTCGAGTACAATAGGACTATAACGTCCCCATAAAAAAATCATAATGTTTCTTTCAAACTGACATGTATCATTAAAACACACAAAAAAGAAAACCTGGACCACTGAAAGAATGGATATTGAATCATTTTGTTCACATGTACATAGCACAAACACAAAGTCATGCATTATTTAAAATTTGAATGTGTTTACAATGCATTTATGCGAAAAATGGGATGTACCATCTCCAGGTGGACTTGTGAAACAGTGATACATCCCAAGCAGATAGATGCCACATCATGTGGACTCTTCACCCGTATGATATCTGGTTGTTCAATAGGTTTGCCTAAAGTAAAGATTTAGATATGGCTTATCAAGATATTCCTGCAAAAAGGTCTGATTTTGCAGGGGAAGGTAATGAAAAGTGTTTGGAGCATGCTCTTGTTCTGATGCCAGTTTGTTTCAGCCTTTATCCAGTCTCGAGGGCTGGTCCTATCAAAAGTTATTTGCATTTCAACAAGTTCAGTTGGCAAAGTAGAGTGAATACACAAACTTGAAGAGGGGAGGGGGGCTTGCAGGAAAATTCTCCGGGACTTCTAGTGTTAAAAGACTGGGATTACTGTGCAGTAGAAGCCATTCAAAATGGCCCTTTCCAGTCAAATGCCAACCGAATGGCAGCCAACTTCCCTCCAACTTCCAACCAAATCCCTTCCAACTTCCAGCCATTGGAGTGACCCCCTCTTGCATATTTTTTTACTCTGACTCCACCATTTCAATGAATTACAGGGTCTGACCAGGAGATGGTGCTTCTCTTTCGATCTTAATGTCCACAAATTATGACAGAGAGAATATTTTAGTACAAAGAAAGACTGATGTTTAAAAAGGAATTGTAGGGGACCAGCCATGGACCCACCAAGGACCAGCCATGGACCCACCAAGGACCAGCAATGGACCAACAAAGGTCTAGCAGAGGACCAGCAAAGGACCAGTCATGGACCAGCCATGGACCAGCCAAAGACCAGCGAAGGACCAGCAACAGAGCAGCAAAGGTCCATTAAGGGCCAGCCAAGGACCAGTCAAGGACCAGCCATGGACCAGCCAAGGACCAGCAATGGACCAGCAAAGGTCCAGCAAAGGACCAGCCAAGGATCAGCAAAGGACAAGCAAAGGCCCATTAAGGTCCAGTAAATGACCAGCAAAGGTCCAGCAAATGAACAGCCAAGGATCAGCAAAGGACCAGCAAAGGATCAGCAAAGGACCAGCAAAGGATCAGCAAAGGACCAGCAAAGGATCAGCAAAGGACCAGCAAAGGACCAGCCAAGATTCATACCATCTGGGCCAACAGGGGTGACAGCTGAGTGCAAAACACCATACCGGTATAGTGAGTAAACTGCATAGTCTGATTTAGCTATTATGAATAGTTCCAGATAGGGCAACATGCTCAGTCCAAGATCCATCAATATCAGTTTATTGCAATGTGGCTTAAAAAGTGGTTTAAAACTTTTATTTTCTATTCTTCTGGTAGTCAGATAAAATGAATGAGGAGCCTTTGGGATTTCCTGTTTGCACATTTAGGGCTTATTCTAAAGATTCCAAACAATGGGAGCTAAACTTCAAATGCTTTTTTCTTTTTTGTATACGTCTTTTTTTGTATATGTTTGCATATGCCCGCATGTTGTGATAAATCAAACAAGATTGCCATGTGAATTTTGAGATCTGTAAACTTTTTCTGGTACTCCCCGTGTGATACCTGGCAGTCTGAGTTTGGCCGCAAAAGAGAGATGAGGTTCTAAGCCGTGAAGTTGAAGAGAATAATTACAACGATTACTTAAATAATAAAAAAAATACTAGATATCATTTATAGTATACTTCACTAGTGTCTCTGCCAAGTGCTGCCAACAGAAATAAAATAAATAAATTTAAACATAAAAACTAAAAAAA
>NW_015150847.1:439370-445556 GCF_000732505.1 Cyprinodon variegatus
AGAAAACTTTGAATCAATTTGACTGTATAATCTGGTTGAACTGTAAAGTGCCTTGAGATGCCTTCTGTTGTGAGTTGGTGCTATATAAATAAACTGAATTGAAAATTTAATTGAAATAGTGTTGAGTTCCAGGCTTTATACAGTGGCCCAACAAAGCCTTTAAGAAACAAGCAAATTGAAATTAATGAACGGGTCCACCCCTTTGGAATGGGGGTCGTTTGGCTTATTTGTTAACCTGCAATGCCCCATACCTGTCTATATCTCTGAAAAGGGGGGTCGTTACAGGGAATTTTTGGCGTGGCTGAATAATCGAGGTCTTCTGTTCCCTTTAAAGGGGTTGGGGTAGCGATGATAGCGGGAAGAAATCAACTCAATCGCTTAATTGTAGGTTTTTGAAAGCTGAAATCTGAGTCCCCCCCTCTGTTTAAGGTTGATTTTTCTTTCTTAACATAGATGGCTTCCTTCACTCCTCTCTCAAACCACTTGTTTTCTTTAACCAAAATGTGATCATTTTGGTCCTCAAAAGTATGTCCTTTGTCCGTAAGGTGTAGATGTACCGCAGTCTTCTTTTTTAACTTTTTTGGAATGGCTATGACCTGGATGACAGAGAATCTTCACCAGCTTAAACAAAAAAAAAAAGATAAAACGGGAGAAAGCTGTCTTTTCCTGCTGACTGACCCTCTATCCTCAGATTAGGCTCTAAACAAATGGATTTTTGCCCACCAACTACTTTTAATAGCCGCTTGACCGGATACACCAAAGATCAAATCCTGACTGTTTGACTGACATCTGTAAATCAGTGCTGCCTCTAGCTTCAAAATAAACAAGCAACATTAGCAAAACAGTAACAAAAATCACTTTCATTGGTGCAGTTTGTTTGCACAAGCAAAGAATTTGACTTTGGCTCCACAGTCACAGCAGAAGACATTATGAATATACTTATGACATAAGGGTCGTGGATTGTTGAAGAGGTGTCAGATCCAGGACATTGTTTAGTCCAATGTTGTCTTGACTTAGTTATTAGCAACATCTTTGGGCTAGGTCAACTATTGTTAGGGATCAACGTTTGGCCTTTACTGCGTCGTGGTCAAAAGCTTATCTTTCTGATGATTTTACCATGTAGAATAAGCCACTGCTGTGTAGAGTTAGCAGAACTTTTTCCTAGAACCACAGTCTAATCCCCCTGCCCCCAACATCTGAGTTGGTTTTACTAGAAAACCAAGACCCCCTTTTTCTTAAACAGGCCGTCCTCCGCTGCTTCACTCTCCACCTTCTTTTCTGTTGTTTATGTTCTCCGGCATGAAAAAGGAAGGTCCTTTGTAGCAGGCCATAGTGTCAGGCAGACACAAGACTAGAGGCGACCAGTCATAGAATGGAAGCTCTATTTAAGGCCTTTCATTGCACTCACTTTGCTCATGTCGGCACAGAGAGAAGGGGGAAAACTCTTATATTCACACATAAAAAGCCTGTAGACAGCGGACATAAAAGGCAGCTCTTCACATCAGACACAATTGGCACTCAAAGCCAGTTTCTGTGCAAGTGGAAGGGAGTGTTTCATGGACTGTTGGCTTCGTGTTTTAGCTGAATCTGGCCATCAGTATGTTTGTTTCTCAGCCTCAGTGAGACTGTTTGAGTTGAACTGAAGCACAGAAACATGAACGGATATCACACGTCTACTTCACTTTGACCGGTTAGACTTTTTAAAATTCCTGAATATTAAATAATCATTTTATCCCGTCCTCAAACCTTTGTAAATGTTTTTTTTTCTTAAAAGACTATATAATTTATTAAATTATGATAAATATTTAATTCAATTCAATTCAGTTTATTTATATAGCGCCAAATTCACAACACATGTCATCTCAAGGCACTTTACAGTTCAACCAGATCATACAGTCAAATTGATACAAAGTTTTCTATCTAAGGAAAACCAGTTGATTGCATCGACTCATTGACTCAAATACAATCCCTCTTACTAAGCATGCTTGTAGCGACAGTGGAGAGGAAAAACTCCCTTTTAACAGGAAGAAATCCTCCAGCAGAACCAGGCTCAGTGTGAGCGGCCGTCTGCTGAGGCCGACTGGGGTTCAAGAAGATAGAAGCAGAGAGACAAAAAGCAGTTGTAAAAGGCGGCCCCGTCCAGGAAACACACAGCCAGGTAGGCGAGCTCCGAGCCAGCTCCCATGTCAGAGGACGAAGAGAGCACATCCACCCAGTCACAGGACCACACTGGAAAACAACACAGCAATTATACAAAAGGGAAACATGGAAAAAAAAAATCTAATTTACACAGAAATAAGGTCTAAAAACAAAAAGTGGTTAAAAAAAGTAGAATATTGTCTTAAACCTATGTTAACAATGAGTTGAGCTTTCTTGATCTAAAATCCAGGATCAATTTGGAATTATTGTGATTTACTTGAAACTTGACTTTTGAACTAAACTGACTTCCTTAAGGATTTATTTGTTGTAAAGCACATTAATATAAGAATCAGCTACCTATTGCTCAGATATGAACTATAAACAGACTGTGTTATTGAAAATGTCTTCAGAAAAATGTCAAGTTGCCTTTGATCTGAGCCTGTTTGGTGGTTTGAACATGTCACTTTGCAAAGTTGTAATGTTGTTATTTGTTATTGTAACTTCTAAACTTTTATTCCCAACAATTAAATATCTGATTTCATGTTTATGTCTAAGTTGACAACCTGAAAAAAATATAAATCTTACATCTCTTAACAGTCGTTTCTCCTCATTTTTAAATTTCGTCACCTGTGCATGCATTTGTATTAGCAGTTATCTTAACTATTAGCACATCTTTATTCCAAGCAGTTTTTATTCTATCCTATTATTTTTAGCCGCCCACTGTTTTAGTATTTCAGTAACTAAACAACTTAGCAAACTGCCACACTTTTATTATGATTATATTATTACTATATTCTAGACTTGATTTAAAGGAATTCTTATTATGGAGTCACAAAGGGTTCAAAATGTTTGTAAACTTCTAAATCGTATTTGAGACTGAAAAAATAAAAGTTGAAGCAGAAAAAATAGTAGTTGATATATAATGTCAAATTTTTACCTTATAATGTGAGAAACTAATAAAGAAAAGTTAAAATAATAAGAATTGAGTCTTGATTTCTGTCATTTTGTATTTCTTTTTTTAGTTTCAAATTTATGGAAGCCTGTTTCCGCCACACTGTTAAAAAAAGAATATATATATATCTATATATATATCTATATATATAGATATATATATATAGATATATATATATAGAATTTTAACAAGATAGTATCTCAATATAATGAGATAGTATCTCGATATAATGAGATTCTATCTCATAGTATCTCAATACTATGAGATAGAATCTCATTATATCGAAATACTCTCTCATTATAATGAGAGAGTATTTCGATATAATGAGATACTATATCGCAATATCTCATTATATCAAGGTACTATCTCATTATAATGAGATAGCTGGTTCTCTGATAATCCGAGAACCAGCTCATGTTTCTCACAGACTCTTGGAGGATATTCTTCTTTCTGCTCATTATGCTCAAACTTGATGTTATTTTCAGTTTCTTCCAGAAGCTATATTATTTATTTCTAATCCTCATAGTTTTATGTGCAGGTTATGTTGGCCTGGATCCTTCTCTCTCTTCTTCTCTGCAGGGCGTGGCAGGCAGGTTTTCCTCATCTCCACCAATCAGTGGATCTTCATAAGGAGCTGAAACCGTCAGTTCTTAATTGCTTCCAGTGTTGTAGTTACAACCATCACCTGAAGTTATTTTCAGAGCATAGACCTTACTCCTTGTATCTCTTTCGCTCCTAGTAATCCAGATCCTGACCCAAATGCCTCTGAGCCATAGATCCTTGGAATAAGGCTGCTTCTTCCTCCTGTCTGAGCCACACCTGCCTATCCACCTTCCAACGCTAATAAAACATTTTTACTTTTCAAAGTGAGGAATAATCTGCTGGGGACTAACAGCACCTGCTGCTCTCTTAAACCCTGAGTGTCACCTTCCCTGGAGAAACCTGACGTGAATCATCTTCTCCTCTTGCTCTCTGGCTTTTGTCTTATTTTCAGAATCCTTATTCCTCTGCAGAACAGGAGCGAAAGTCCTTCCCTCTTCCCTCTTTGGTCCATCCAGGAGTCAATAACCTTCCATAATGACGTCATTATTTTAACTATTGCAATGATTTACTGTATATATCCTACTGCATAACCCCCTGATACTCCCAAGTTCATTCACCCCCACCTCAGATGTATACACAATAATACCTTTTTTATTCTATGGTACAAACCACAATTACGAAACAAGTATAGTAGTATTGGAACCCTCTCTACTTCCCTCACAATAAGATAAACTAGAACAGTTCCACATTAAATCAGATCAGGAAAACAAAATAACTGACAGAACCTAATGGGTGATCATGGTCATATTCTAGAGTTTAACTGATAGTTATTATTTATTTTTCCTTTAAATTTGGGCTGAGCTACTGTCTAACATCACAAAGATAACAGACAGATTAAGCTGTCTAGCAAAAAGGTTTATAACTAAATCACTTCTTGGGAGGTTTGATTTGATCATGAAATGTTACTGCGCCATCTAGTGGAGCTAAATCTAAAACGCAGGTATTAAAAAAAACTGAAAAAACAGAACAGATACAGATTAAGTTAAAAAATGTGTTACTTACATTTGTCTAAGATTTGGCAAAACCTTGAATCAGAGGTGAACCAGTTATTGATTGTTTTTAAATATTGGAATAATGTTAAATCAATTGTAAAAAAAAAAATAGAGTGAAAAAATCTTTTTTATAATTTATTTTCATGTGATGTCTCAAAGAATTTTACACATTAATCCCTAGTTGTAAGTAAAATTAGAAAGTTTTGTTCATTTAATGTCTCATGTAATTTCTTGCAAAGTTCTGAGCTTTTCTGTTTGTATTAATTTTTTTTTTCTATGGATTGTTGTACTACTTCCTGTTTTCTTGTTGAGGTGAAGTTGCTTACACTTACCAATTCTCAGAACCTGATTAAATTTATCTTTACTGTCACACCTCCCAGTTAGTTCTAACAAGCATGAAAAGTTCAGGTTAGGCACCTGGAGGTGAAGCTTTCTAGAAGACGTTTCATCCAAGAGGCTTCTTCACTTCTAACTAGTGGAGGGGAGCAATGGGGTTAATATACTGCAGTTGGAACAAAGAATGAGGGGGAACTAAAGGAGGCTCTGATCCCTCCTACTGGATTGTTCATGGAGGTCAGCTGGGGGGTCTTAATGGTCATTAGGGGGTTCTGATGGGTCGTTAACCTGTCAGAGTGGTTTCTGTCACATGCCTCATTGAAGTGTGAGTCAGGTGAGGGCAGGTGGGAGGTGAATCTTCTAGGAATTGTTCCTCAAAGTGCTTTAGAAGAAAGTGAAAGGAAATATCTAAGACTACCTCCTCTGTTGAGAGATGTTTTTTTCCAGGTTAACACCGATGGCTTCCTTAACCCCTCTCTCAAACCCTCTGTCTTCCTTGGCAGGACAGTGTTGTCCTCAAATGAGTGTTGTTGCCTGTGTCTATCTACTCAGCACCTGGGTAAAAGTTGCTTGGTCTCTCCACTGTACAAGTCTGTGCATTCTTCACTTCACTGAATGGCGTAAACCACCTTGTCTGCCTTGTTTCTGGGTGTCTTATCTTTGGGGGGAACCAGTTTTTGTCTCAGGGCCATTCAATTCAGTTTCAATTCAGTTTATTTCTATAGCTCCAATTCACATCATGTCATCTCAAGGCACTTTCCAGTTCACCAGATCATCCAGTCAGATTGATTCAAAGTTTTCTATCTAAGGAAAACCAGCTAATTGCATCGACTCAAGGTTGTTTTTGGGAGGTTTGGTGCTCCCTTTGTCTTTTCTTTTGGGTTGTTTTGGGTTAAACTTTGTGTTAAACTGGGCAGTTTGTAATTTAATTTAATTCTTACCCATTCTTTAGTTTTGTTTGCCCTGTAATGTAATGTGTTTTGGTTCTGTTTAACCATCTTTTGTAATAAATAATTTTTACATTCCAAACCACAATCCACTTATTTGCACTGGAAACATTTTTATGTTACCTCCCCAGAACGCCCTAGACCTTGGGGGCGTAACAAGAGGAAAAACCTCCCTTTGAACAGGAAGAAACCTCCAGCAGAACCAGGCTCAGTGTGA
>NW_015150847.1:446287-449749 GCF_000732505.1 Cyprinodon variegatus
AAGGGGTAGAAAGATATAAGTAAATCTAAACAATGAATGTATAAAAATATATCTGCAAAATCTCTAATATTCAACAACAAATAATACTTAGTTAAGCATATTGTGCAAAACAGCAATTAAAAAATTAACCTCCTATCAGATTTATAGTCCCCACGCTGCAGATATATTAGAATCTGTCCTTAAATTACAGCCAAACCCATTTACACAGTAACAGATAAAAACCTTTAGATAAACCAAGAATTACCGCCACATATCTGACTCTATAACCATTAAAATAACTATTTTCATTAATCTCAGACAGAACTATTCACTGAATTGTATTATATTAAACTAAATTTCCAATTTTACCACTGTTCGGCGCTAAGTAACCTTTCCTCTGATCATGGAGCAAATCCCGGCTTGCTTGGTCTCGCAATGAATCCTGGGATATCCAAGGATACTGAGGATACATCGGACCCGTCCTTTAAATCGGGCAAAAAGAAGGACACATTTTAAGGTTGCATAACAAGGACTCTTGGAATTTGACCAGACCTCGGCGCAGCACTATGACGTCATCGTCCTTCGAATTTGGCCTTCTAAGGATGCGTCCCAGGATTTCGAACAGAGCAATAGTCTTGGTTCTGTTATGCTTTACTTTGCTCCTTGTTTCCTAGTTTTATTGGTTTAATTCCTATTTTGTTGTAGTTTCTAGATTTATGTTAGTTCTCAGGTTTTTCTGTTGTTTTCCTCTGTTGCCCTCTTGTGTGTGTTCCTTCCCCCTGGCTTCCTCGTTGTCTCCACTCACACCTGCTCCTTATCAGCTCGTTAGCCCTGCCTTTGTCTCAGTCAACTACATATACCGGTACTCTCCTTCTGCTGTCACTCTTGGTTGGTTCCGTGTCTTTGCTGTCTTCCCATGCTGATGTCTACCTACCTCGTCTCTCCCTGGCTCCTCCTGTTTGGTTTCCCCAGATGTCCCCATGGTTTGCTTAACATTATTTGCTGGATTTTTGGATTCCTGCCTTTGTTTTTTCCCCATAAAACTGCAAGAAATCTCCTCAGCCTCTCTGCCTCTGCATTTGGGTCCTCAAACCTCAACCAAACCCTGACACTAAGAAAATAATTATTGTGTTAAAGTTTTTCATAGACAAATGTCATCTTACCAAAACTCTCTCTACGATCATAACATTTAAAAATGAAATAAATATACTAACTTTGTTTTTAAAGAAAATGTCTTTCACCAATGCTAACAGACTCCATGCTTTTCTGTCTGAATGTCATTCTTAATTCCCCCTGACATCTTATATTCTTGTATTTTTCACAGTGATTGTCCCTTGTTAATGTTTATATCTTTATTTGATTATCTAATTTACTATTAAATAGCTTTTATTTTTATTATACATTTTTTAATTGCTATTTTGCGCAATTTAGCTTTCCTACGGTAAGTATGTTTTTGTTGTTGAATATAACAGATTTTGCAGATACATATTTTTATATATACATTCTTTAAATTTATCTTTCTACCCATTTTATGTCATTACATTTGCTTTGATTTGTTCATGCTCCCGGTGGTTGGCACCTTTATTCCACTCTGTATTCTCATCAGTGAAATCTTTGTTCACTTTACAATAAAAAAGATTTAAAACAATAAATACTGTAAATAAGCAGAAACAGCAGTGAGAAGTTCGGTATCCAATCTTTTCCTGCTTTGTCTGTCAACAGTAACGGTTGCTAGGTGACAGAAACCCTCAGAAGGCTGGACCTGTTTGAATCCACAGCCAAAACTGTTCCTGTCTCCTTATTTTCACGGACCTGCAAGAATCCAGACCAGATAGAGTGGGTCTTTGGAGGATCCAGTCCAGGTAGACCGGGCCCTTAGAGGATCCAGTCCAGATAGACCGGGTCCTTGGGAGATCCAGTCCAGATAGACTGGGTCCTCAAAGGATCCAGTCCAGATAGACGATACCTTGGAGGATTAAGTTCAGGTAGACAGAGTCCTTGGAGGATGCAGCTTTAAAAATGGAACACAGCCTTTGTGCAAAATCAGCTCTGTAAGAGCAGCTTGTAATGTGGACACTTGGATCAAGGGTCAACTGGAGGAAGACAGAAGGAAATAGGGAAATCTGCACACGTGTTCGAAACTCACCGTGTATTTGATTGAAAAATACAATGTTTTGACCTAAATGTCCTCCTAGGGCAGCTACACTAGACTGGGGGGAGGAACCAACCAAATACAAACGCAGGCAGCTCTCCCGGCACACTAAGCAGAGACATTCTCCCAGTTTGTTCCCAGCTCAACCAGTGGGGAGATGAACTCTCACACAGATTAATGAGGCTTTCAAACCCAAGGAGTCATCACCCCTGGAGGCAGGAAGCCAAAAATGGTGCTGCAGGAAATAAAAAAACACTCTGAGTTACTGCAGTAAAAATCGCCAAATTCTGAGATGGCTGAAAGGAAATGACTAACAGATGGAAAAAATTACTTCTAAGGGAAAAGTCTCAGGATATGATTTTTCAGATATAGATCACCTTGAACTTGTTTTAGAGCAATACGTGTCGGATGTGTTGGATGGAGGGGACTCAGCTGCCGGTTGTCTAGATTGTTGCTGGAAATTAGTGTGGGCTACACTGACAAAGGGTCAAACATTATATGGAACGCAATATGATCTGGAAAGAGGTCCTTCATCCTTCTTGGTATCTCTCAAGAGCAAACCAGGTTCCCTACATCAAGTTCTCTCTAGCAGCCTGGATAAATGTACACAGTAGTTAACACAGTACTTCTAAACTAGACAGGGTTTATGAGCCATGATGTTTTTTGTATAGAGTCAATTAAAACATGTCATAGAAGGGATTTGCTACCAGCAGCTTTGTGCTGGACAGCTCCTCTGTGGCCCCTGCTGAAGCTTGGCAGGCAGCTTGCAGATCAGGTGATGGAGTGTTCTACTGCAAGGCTGGGAGTGAACTGAAGATATGGCCAGATGAAACTTACCTGTTAAATGGATTTCAAGCTTTGCTAAAAGGCACAAAAAACCCCCCAGAACATATAGAAGTCATTGGGTTTGGGACAGAGTCTTTGTAAAGGAAACAAGTTAGTCAGTAACTTCTGGATGGCATTAAACTGGCCTCCAGCAATATCTTGATTAGAACTTGTCATTTAAATGCTGCGTCAAAGAGTTTCTAGAATTTCCTTTCTGTTACTTCTAAAAGCTTCTTGGCTTAACAGGTTAAATATTAAATTCAATTTCAATTCAGTTTATTTCTATAGCAACAATTCGCCACACATGTCATCTCAAGGCACTTTCCAGTTCACCAGATCATCCATCAGATTGATTCAAAGTTTTCTATCTAAGGAAAACCAGTTGATTGCATTGACTCATTGACTACTCAGCAATCTCACACACTACGCATGCTTGTAGCGACAGTGGAGAGGAAAAACTCCCTTTGAACAGGAAGAAACCTCCAGCAGAACCAGGCTCAGTGTGA
>NW_015150847.1:451048-453064 GCF_000732505.1 Cyprinodon variegatus
GGAGTGCGTGACGCATGTTAAGCGACCAAGGGAGCCAGCTGATAAATTAAACTTTTGCCGAATCCCGTAGGAAGGATGCAAAAACATCTTTCTTTTCAACAAATGCCTTGATCGCCTTTCTCTGTTCCTCTTTTAAAATTAATTTGCTGTCGATATCTTCTAGAACAGACCTAATAGCAGAATTTACACACCTCAACTCCCAGCGGCAGCCATTGTTGTTGTCACCCAAGCGCGCTTTGGTGACTTGGTTGATTACGTTACTGTTGATCATCTGTCCATCATCGTCTAAAGCCCGCCCTGACAATTTGATTAGCCCGACCAGATATTGGGCGAGCATACTTGCGCTACTATTAAGCAATGCCAGACCGAACTTCCCGACCTCAAAAGTTGTGGGCGGTACTAAGTTCGGAGTGGCACCCAGGCTAGCTATCCACCATGATGGAGGAAAAACAGCAACAGAGGATTAAAAAGCTAAACTGAACCCCCCTATACTTTGTTACTTTCCACTACTGGATGGCTGTTTGTCCTTGTTCTGTCTCTTTGTTAATACGGAGGACTCTCACTGAAAAAAAACTTTGCTCTAAAAGAATAAAGTTTCCATTATTGGGATAAGTTGATTTAAATATTCTCTTTTTGGTCTCAATATATGCAGAAGAAGTGAATGTCAGTGCCTCATTAGTGCTGAACTCTGACCTTGGTTCTTACTTTAGTCCATACCTTCTGGTGGTCTGGACTGTGTAAAAACTAAGAGTTTATATCAGGGGTCACCAAGGCGGGGCCCGCGGGCTCCAAGGGGCCCTCAAGGACCACATAGGGGGCCATCAGCGTCTTCTGAAAACAGAACAAATAACCAGTTTTTTGTTACTCGTCGCTATGAATCATAAATAACATATAACAATTAAAAAAAATTTAAAAGAAAAAAAATTAAAAAAAAAATACAAAAATAAAAAAAAAAATAAAAACATGTTGATCAAATCATATGTTAAAGGTCTGAGGTGCTGCTAAAGAAATAGAAATAATGTTTCAAAGTGGTAAAAAAAAAAAGCACTATGAGGCTTTTCTATCAACATGTTTATTCACATGGTGTATATAATGACAGTAAAAAAAAAAGAACTTTGTTTTATTATGCTTTCCTTTACTTTTCTACCTAATCTCACAGAAAAAGGATGAATACTGGCGCTGAATGAGAGGTTAAGTCCTCACATCAGGTGAATTTTAGATGCAACTAATAAAAGAACTCAAACTTTGAAACTCATCGATCACCAAATAACGGTTTCTAGGAAATTTAACTGGTTTTAAAACATTATCCTTCAGCCATTTAAGATGCTTTTGATCTGCATATTTATCGTCAGCTTTCAGAAGGAGAGTCCACATTTGTTGCCATTTTCACATGAACCTTTAAATAATTTCAAAGGAAAACTTGCATCCATGCGTTTCAGCTCTAAAACAAACAAGTTTATCTGATCCCAAAATATTATCTTTTTTTAAACCCCTCTAGAGTGATTCACACCTCAAACTGACATTTAAGAATGTAAATCAGCTTTAACTGTGGCTGTTTGAGAATTGAAGGAGCTGTATGTGAACACAAACACTGCTTTGTTCTGTTTACTGTGAGAAGTGACTTCTGAACCCTAAATGTTTCTCCCAGTCAAACATATGTCATCCTTTGGGAGCCTGACAGCCTGTGCACTGGGGTCTCCACTTCCTTCCTTTGCATGATTCTTTCAAAGTCTATAAATACACTGACAAGCGGATGTTTCTGCCGTCTTACATAAGCTTGGAGGATTAAAGTGTTAGGATTGAGAGATTGCACAGAAAATTTCTGGATCTTCTTTCTTATAAATTAAACAATTTTAAGAAAACAGAAGTTTCCTGGAACGGCTTCATGGAAGAAATAAAAAAGCACAGTCTTCATCGCCTCTAAATAGCTTGTAAGAAAATGTTTTAGGGTTCCTCTTATTCTGATGATACCCAGCTATATCTGTCTATAAATCCAGATGAAGCTAACCCATTACA
>NW_015150847.1:453782-454938 GCF_000732505.1 Cyprinodon variegatus
TTTTGTTTTTACAGTATCCTATGTGGCAATAAGAATAATTGTCATGATGCCAAAAAACCCCCAACAGATTTTACTTTCACAAGTGGAGCAGTACGGCTGTCGCCATAGTGTTCCACTTGATTTATGCATATAAATAGCTTTATTATAATTATGCAGGGAGTTTTACAGATTATATAGACACTGCAATGTAAGTAGATCAGGAAAGGAAAAACTGAAAAAAAGGAGATAAACAGGAGATAAAAGGGAGATAACGATAAAAACATTTTCAGTCTGCTTCATCACCTGCAAAGCGATTTAAAACGAACAGCACAATCAACAGACATGGTACGAGACATACAATAAAGTAACTCCTAGATACTATCGCTGAAAGTATTATTTAATCCGACATGTACTCTGTGTTACCTTAACATAAGAATATGGGCTTTCTGTATGGAAGTGAATCTCTTAGTATCTGGAACCAAGCACCTGTAGTTGATTGTGAAAGTGCACTTGTGCATGTAAAGTTTATTGATAGAAAATATGCTCAATAGTGGTTGTGAAGAGCCAAAGAGGCGCCCTCCCAGAGCACCGAGTCCAGCGTCGGGAGACCCAAAGCCCCAGACGCCCAAAGGGACCCCAAGAGCGAAGGCGCCAAGGAAGGGCCAACCCAGGAAATCCGACCCCCACAAAGGGAGGAGGAGAGACAGCCCCGAGGAAGTCCCCCAGCCACCGCAATGCCGGAGCCCCGGGGAGCCGCGGGGAGGAGTTCACGGGCTCCGCCGGCAGCCAGCCAACCCGATGTGAATCTGGCCATGGGCCCTGGGATCCAAGGCCCCAGTGGCGCCCCAACCCCAGCTGTAGCCACAGCCGGGCTCCGGCTGGCTGGGCCCCGCGGAGAAGCCGCCAGGGATAAGCCTGTAACCACCCAGGCATCCACCCCCAAACCCCGAGCTCCACCAGTGCACCGGCGAGCCCAGGCGCCAGCCAGCGGAGGGAGAGCAGGACGGGGGGAATGGGCTCCACACTTGGCGGAGACTTGAGATGTGCTTGGGTGAGGGAGCAGTTCAGACCCCAACCTGAAAAGAAAAACAAAAACAACCACACAGTCTCAATCACGCCTTTCCACCCTAATGCCCCCACTCACACCACGCAGTCTCTGTAAAGATTAGAAAAAAAA
>NW_015150847.1:456249-464771 GCF_000732505.1 Cyprinodon variegatus
GGCCCAAGTGGTTAGGGAGAGGGACGTCTGGGCCTCCCTACTGAAGCTAAGGTTTATCTAAAAGTTTTATGTTTAAAAAAAAAGGAAATGTGAAGTTGTCATGTGATAAATTTACATAAATCTTAACCTTTGTATTAACAGTTATAGATTTTCTTGCATCACATGCATGTTTCATTATGCATAATAATCTGTATTTAGAGAGTGTTCCCTCTGGTACAGCTCTGCTGTATTCTAATCCCAAACCAAAGATCTTTGCTGCGTTTCCTCCCTCTCTCTCTCCAACCCATTTCCTCTCAGTTTTTTTAATCAAAGCCACTTGTGCACTAAAAAAGGGAACTTTCCATGTTTTCCCCTCATTAGAAATGCTTTCATTAAAATGTCTTTTTTTTTTCAAAATAAAAGGAAACCTTAATGAATCTAAAAATATAAATAAAAAAATCTATTCCCAGCAAACTGACCTCGATTTGGTTAAATGTCTCAGTATTTTAGATTTTAAAATTTAATTCAGATTTACTATAGACACCTTAAAAAAGAAACATCTGTGACAAAGCTGTATAAAAGCTACGCTGCAGACCCTCCCTCCTGCTCCTAACCTCCTAATGGTTTTTCTTAAATCGTTATTCTTCCAGTGCTTATAGATCCCCTACTTCTTCTATGTCACCTGCTTTTCTTTCCCCATAATCAGAGATGTCCAAAGTATTCATGTTTATTCCTCCACTATAAATCCTGCTGTTTAAACACAATTTTATAGAAGTTAGAGAATCAACTGCAGCTTTTTACTCCAGTAAAAGTATAAAAATAAAATTTTTAAAACTACTTAAAGTATAAAAGTCAAAGTAATGCAGTAAAAACTGTTAAGGACGTTAGTTTTACTGCGCTAACCTTAAAGGAAAATTTTTCTACAATTCTGGATGATAACTTCCTTAGACTTCATTTTCTTAGTTTTGTAACTAATGGTAACAGAGTCAGATTTAACTTTGCATCATCTTGATAAACTATTTATTTTGGTTTGTGGTGAACAACAAGTTGGGGCAGCACCAAGTCCAATCACAAATAACTTAATTGTCTGGATAAAACTAATTATTTATTTCTAGTTAAGGTAACAAAGTATTTGGACTTTGTTACTTGATGACTCAGCCCATGAAGGACCAAAAATGATCCCATACAGATGATTTAACAGAGGTTGAGGCTTTTTTAAAGATTAGCAGCTTTTATCAGAGAATTGTCTCAAAGAAATCTATAGGAGACAAAAAACTCTTTCCTTTCTTCTTACACCCTAAGGGGGTATAAATAAATTTCTGCCTGACAAAAACACACAAAAGTAAATAACTTATAGCCTCAAAGCTATTAGATTTAAGAAGAAACTTTTGGTACCTCTGTAAAGGTAAGATGTCATAGAATGGTTTTCTGGTGTCAGCACCATTGTAGCTTTGACCCTGCCTGAAATATTAGAGACAAAATACAAAATATTTTGCATTTTTTGAACCTCGCCAAAATTTTCTTTGAAATAAACATTGCAAAACACTACCAAAATATTATTTATAGCACAAAAAAGTAGTACAGACTTTCAAATCTAAATGTTGTGTAAAAATATACCAAATTTGGACTCAATCAGATGAATCATATTTATTTTAGAATGGTATTAGTGAGAAATTTCTTAGGCGGAGAGGCCATTTTGGCACATTTATCCATAAATGACACCAAACTGTGACAAATATGTTTTTTACATCAATACTGGGGGTTTGGTAAAATTACGAGGTCACGTAGCAGCTGGACCCGCCGGTGGGTCCGTAGGGTTCAAGGGGTTAAGAGCTTTAAGCAAACATAAATGTGAAAGGTACTTTCCTCCTTACAGTTTTCTTCTGTTTTGATTTTTGTGATCTGAAAAGTTTAACAAAGTTTAAATAATAGGATACAGGAATAACCTTACTTCATTTATTAAGCATTCCTTTTATGATGTTACCATTTAATAACCACAATAAGCCTACAAATGTACCCTCCCATCAATGCACCCTATTTTATTCTATCTAGAACGTGGTCAAAGGTTTCAGTTATATTCCAGATAAAGAGGGTATTCACTGCTTGCTTTCTATGAGGTAATAAATTAATAGAATATAACGTTATTGATCTGATTTCAATGGTTTGGTCCTATTTCTGATAATCCAGCAGTGAAGCACACAGTTTTTACCTCTACTGATGGTCTGAGCTTGTGCTTTTTATCTGTTCATCTCTGCGACTTTTCTCCTGCATGGATGCACAAAGTGTCATTTAAAATATGAGCAAACTGAATGCTTTGATCAGAAAAGCAAATGTCTGCTCTGCAAACTTACTGTAGATGTGCATATGTTGCAGAAACGGATTGCTGCTGTTGTCATAAAAACTTGAAATAATAAAGAAAAACTTTAAGCTTATTCAACAGATCTATTGAAAAAAGAAAGTCATCCTTGAACACCTTTATGCAGTCCTTTATGAGGTGCAATAACACCATTAAAACAGAAACAATTAACCTGCACCTTAATAGATTTATTGATGGGGTTAAATCCATCCCTAGTAATTAGATTTGTACTTTTGTTTTCTTCGGATCAACTGTTTCTTTCTTGTTTTTTTCTTTTTAGAAGTACAGTAATTTTGAGTTTTTGTTGGAATTCCTTCCCGATTTATTCTGCCTGCAGCCGATGATGGTCACAGAATAAAGGAAGTCAGCGTTGAACTGAAGTGTTCGATAGTTTGATTATTAGAACTAAGCGAATGCAGACAGATTGAGGGAGGGAACTTTCTGTTCTGAGGTTTATCGTTGTCTAAGTTTAGATCTTGGCTGACAGACGGTGTCTCAAGTAACAAGGCTGGAGGCTCACGACTGTGACTCCACATTCCAGATGGAAACACAGCCACACGGAAAGCTGCAGGGATACAAGCTCGGAGAAGCTGCGGATCAGAGAAAAGTCAGAGGCAGCACAGGCTTTATTCATGCACCGTCCAGTAACTGGAGATTTGACACACAGAGATCCATCGATAACAACATAGACTATTTGATCTGAGACTCCTTTCCTGCTGGGTTTATGTCTCTGTTCTGCCTGAACTATGACAGAGGAACCAAACGCAGAAGTTCAGCAGCCTTCAGTCTCTGGGTCTAGGCAACATTTTTTAAGAGATGTCATCTTTCATGGAAAGTTTAGGGTGAGTATCATTTTAAATACCAAGAACATACACAGAAAAAAAAAAAAAAATAATGTAAAAAAACAAACAAAAAAAGCATCCTGTATCTGTCTGACTTGGGCAGTTTGACAGGATATCACCTGTTGTCTTTAGAAAGTTTAACAATCATTTGATTTGTTTTGAAACTACATTAAAAGATAGATTAACATTTTGCTTTTTGTTATTTTACTTATTCTGTATTTCTTAGCTTTATGAATCTAAATCCAAATGAAGCACTGATGATGCGTCCTGTTTTGGTTAAATATAAATATAACAAATAATAAATAAGATTGTTCTTCCCCTTTAAGCTATTTGGTCTGTTTTTATTGTTGTGGTAGATATCAAACACACTGCAAAAACGATCTAGAAATAAGTCCAGATTTCTTAAATTAAATGTATTTTCCCCTTAATTTCAGTTGGTAAGTAAGATTATTTAAAATACATGATTTAAAACAAGATAATTAGATAATAACCTGGAATAAGACAATTCAATTGTTTATTTTTTCTTATTTTAAATGTAAATTGTGTCTCAGTTACCACCTCAATTCAAGAAAAAAAAATCTAGAACTGTACTTATTTAGAATTCAGTTTTGTGAAGTGAACTGCCACTTAATTCCAGGTCATGACAGTATTCATTATTCCCCACAGAGTTTCCTTTCCACTGAGAGCCAATACCCTTAGCCAACGCACACTTCTTTTCACACAAATCTAAATTACCTAGATTACAGTCTGAAGCTGTAATCTAGGTCTCAGAAACATTAGCAAATGAGTGGGCTGCAGTCCCTTTAATTTATAATAACAATACAGTGTGGAGATTGAACTGTTTCTAAAATTATTTGCTTCTGACTGAATATAAAAACCTGAATCCTGAAGGTTTCTTAAAGGAGCTGTTAAATGAGTTCAACAGGCTGCTCTTCTTTAGTCCATTGAGTTTAGAAAATTCCCTTACAATGTCTGCATTACTGAGACACCAAGTAAAGGAATATCAAGAATGTCCACTAGATGGCAGCAAAGACCAAACAATTGGAAAGAAAAGCTTTATGGTTTCTCTGGTCCCTCCAGAAACCAGTTAGATGACAGGTTTGGTTTTAACCTGTCCTTTTGTCAGTTTAAATATATTCTTGGCTTTGCCTCATCCAATGCTTTGCAAAAGTTTTCGTACCCTTTAAATGCTTTCCCGATTTTTAACGGTGGTTGTAAATGTCTGATACTTCTGTTAGGGTTAAACATCACATTTCACTGTTCAGCTGTGCAGTTGGAAGAGGTATTCAATTATTTACTTCAGACAAATAAACGTAGATCGATGGATTTCACTCAGTCGGCACTTTATTTTATCTGTGCAAAGAGAGAACAGTTCATCATACATTCCTTACTGCACAGTAATCAGCCCTGTTCTGATCTGGGCAGCGTCCTTCCTCCTTACTTACATTAATGGAAAGTAGTCAGAGTCAAAACAAATTGCAGACACTTATGTCTTGTCTACTGACACCCTCACGCAGGTGAATTGTGTGGCCTTGCAGGTGAAACTGACTGAGGGAAAACATTTATAGTGAGTAAACAGCATATATCAGTATATGAAATAAGAGAAATCTATATTTTCCGACCACAAGCTGCAAGTCTTTTGAGGTACTAGAATCAGATGTAGAATCAGGATTAGAAATACTTTAATAATCCCAGGGGGAAATTACTTAATTACTTACTAGCTTTGTAAATCTACATTTTGTTGCTCTTCTTTGCTAATTGGTGCACGCTAAGCCAGGTTGCATGCAGAGTGAGTAGAAGGAGTTCATTTGGAGTTTGGCCACAGGTTTTGTTTTCACCATTTTGCCGTTGTTTATTGTTTTACTGCATTAGTTATTTCCTTTAGGTCTCATTTCTGACTAATTTCTAGTGTTCTGTGTAGGTTTCTTTTGTCTTTTTGTTTTGCTTAATGTTCCATTTCTGTCTAGTTTAAGTCTACTCCATCTGCCTTTCCTCCATTCTGCTAATTTACTTCATTCATCTCAGCTATCTACACTGTTTCTCCTAATTTATCTCACAAATGTTTCCTTACGTTTCAGTTAAACTCAATGGTTTTTAGCTGGTTTCGTCTGTTGTCCCATGCTCCTGTTTTTCTCAGTCATTCTTGTCCTATAATACTCAGTATTATTTTTGCTTCACCTATTGACTAGTTCATTTTCTAATTCTAGTCCCTTCTGTGTCAAATGGTCCTCCTCCCTCAGCTTCCCTGCATCCATTCTGCTCTAACCGCTCCTCATAACCCCCTGAATAACTCACTTGCATTTAATGCCATTCTTTCCTGGGTTTTCAAACTTTGTCGTTGTCATTCTACTTTGCTGTGAAAAGATCCAAGGTGTGAAAACTTTTTCAAACACCAGATGTCTCTGAGGCTCCTGTTGGGTTTATAATGTCAGCTGGTTGGAAATATCTCAGCAAATCTCTCAGATCTTGGCAAATGTTGAGACTTTAGGTGGCAAATCTTGCGATCATGATGTTTACAGAGAATGAATCGAGTTAATTCTTGTAAATCCTGTGGCTGATTATGCTGAATCTTTGTAGGGCTGAGACTTCATGGCTGTGTGAGTCGGGATTTAACAAACAAAAATAAAATAAAAGACACTTTAACTGAGGGATGGGAGACTCCAGGATCCTACAGCTTTTAGATTTTTCCTTTGTCCAAAACATCTGAATCAAATGGTTGAATTACCTCCTTGGTATGCAGTCAATGGCTAAATCCCAGACTGCCCCCTAAGCTCCGCCCCCCTTCACTGTCATTGTCACTTCTAATGACTTGGAATTTATTGTCATTTTGTATAGAGAGAGTGTATACAAAATGAAATTTTGTTCAGTACAGCTTTCATGACATTTCCATTCATAAAGTGCAGCAGTGATCAAATGCAAACAGTGAGGGAGAAAAAACATGGCGCAAAAAAAAAAAACGCATTGATCTGGAAGTTCAGAGCATTAATATCTATGGTGCAATATTTTGGTTTTGTATTATCAGTGTGATGCAGAGTCTGTGACATGATTTAGAGTTTTCTCAACAGTTCAGCAGTCTTATGGCGGTGGACCCAGCCTGGGGTCTTTCTTCATGGAGTTTGCATGGTTTCCCTGAGCATGTGTGGATTCTCCCCGGGTACTCCGGCTTCTTTCCAAAGTCCAAAAACATGACTGTTACGTTAATTGGCTTCTCTAAATCCTCTTTAGGTGTGAGTGTGTGTGTTAATGGTTGTTTGTTTTGTTTGATTTGACACCCATGAGTAGAGATAATGCAGCCTGATGATATTTACACCGCATCAGATACCGTCCCCCCATGTTAAGAAGGGGGGAACGCTATTTGACTAGGTTTAGAAGCCCGTCAGATACCGTTACCCCCATGTTAAGTAGTGGAACGCTATCTGACAGGGTTTATAGGCCCGTCAGATACCGTTACCCCCATGTTAAGTAGNGGAACGCTATCTGACAGGGTTTATAGGCCCGTCAGATAGCGTTCCCCTGCTTAGCATGGGGGTAACGGTATCTGATGGGCTTCTAAAACCCGTCAAATAGTGTTCCCCTCTTCTTAACATGGGGGGACAGTATCTGATGGGCCTATAAACCCTGTCAGATAGCGTTCCCCTACTTAACATGGGGGTAACGGTATCTGACGGGGTTTATAGCCCCGTCAGATAGCGTTCCCCCCTGATGTCATTTACGTTGAGTTGCAATAAATGCTAAACTCTCTGCAGGTTCTTGTCTTTGTCGTCCGCTCTATTCAGCTGGCTTTNATAGAAAGAGCGTTGATCTCCACCTCCACGGGCCGTGCAACCAACAATTACACACGATTTCACCATTTTTCACTGTCAATACTGCCGAAGGCTGCCACCCAATATGGCGGACGCGCTGAGTAGTCACGTGAGCGTGACGTCACCTGAAAACCCCCTATTCAGCTGGCTTTTGAAACACATGGCGAGAAGGTGGGGGCTGGGTGGTGAGGGTTACGGGGGCGAGAAACGCAAAAGTAACGCAATAGTTACTTTTACTAGTAACTAGTTACTTTTATTGTGAAGGAACTCAGTTACTAACTCAGTTACTTTTTGGGAGAAGTAACTAGTAACTGTAACTAATTACTCTTTTTAAAGTAACGTGCCCAACACTGTCTGTGACTCTATGGCGACCTGTCCAGGAGGTATCTGGCTTTTACGCAGAACCTGCTGGAGATGAGATCCATCTTCTACCAGAAAGGTAGAAGATGGATGGATGGAAGATATCTGAATGAATTCACAAGCATCTGCTGGCATCTAGGCTTGAATCTGTCTAAATGAAGGTTAGAATGTACATGTTTTAATCTTGGCTTAGAAAGCAGAATGCCTGTTTACATAAAGCTGCAACTATCTGCAAACTTAACTTGCTGCAAGTATTTTTGCCTTGCCAAACTCTAGTGAACCTACTGGTCCCATTGTTTAGCTCGTAGCTGCTGTCCAAATCGCATAACATGAAGAAATGCTGAGTTTGGCTGAAGATGAATAAAGAAGATGTTAGGGTGTGTTGCTGTTTGTGGCTGCAGGAAGTTAACAGATGATCAAAGCTCCCTACCTATCAGGGTGGATGTAGTTTGCTCCTATGCATAACACTGTGGATGTGCTCCAAGCAGCGTTCATGTGTGACTGATCTTCAGATGTAGATTTATATTTAGAAATCGTAAAGCAAAAGCCAGAGGTTATGACAGCTCCTAATTTACCCACTATATATGTCCTAGGGTTTCTAGGAAGGGCCATGGCAGCTGTGATGGATACCTTGACTTATTTGGGATGAAACTTCGGCCCAAACTATGGAAACCATTCATCTGCATCCACTATATATTTAATCCACCATATCCCAGAAAATGCATTATTTGAATTATGGTAACAACTATTTGGTCTGACTCCAGATCAAGAGTAGAATATCTGTAGGTTATTTGTAGGGGGCGCCATTTGTAAAGTTAAGCTTTCAGAAATTAGTAGCAATATTTATGGTTATTTAGCGTAGTTTAAGAGAAAAATAAGGAGATTCTTTTTTTTCTTTTTTTTTCACTAAGTCATCCATTCATTTATAGAAATCTTTATTTATAAGAATAAAAAAATATAGATCTTTATCTATATTTAATTTGGAGATTTTTTTTTCACATATATATTTAGCTCCAAATACATTTTTTTGTTAATAAACTAAAGATTTAGTTTGGAGCTGAATAAATATTTTACAAAGTTAGATTCTTATAAATGAAGAACATAATGAAAATATTGACTAGGAAAAAAATTATTCCCTTATTAATTAACCCTAAATTTATTACATTTATTTTATTAATGGTT
>NW_015150847.1:466412-480604 GCF_000732505.1 Cyprinodon variegatus
CCATCCATCCATCCATCCATCCATCCATCCATCCATCCATCCATGGACAGGTTGCCAGTCCATCACAGTCCAACACAGAGACACAGTGCCATCCCCACACGCCTAAGGACGACTTAACAGTCATGTTTTAGGACTGTGGGAGGAACCAGGAGGGAAGCCATGCATGCACAGGGAGAACATGCAAACTCCATGCAGAAAGAATTAAACCCAGGACCTTCTTACTGCAATGCAGCAGGGCTACGACTGACTACTTACAAACTGTCCAGTTGGGTGGAGGTTTGACAGGACCCAAACAAAGACACTGAAGCTGATGGTGGTTACTTGCAGATTTAATAACAAAATAGCATAACAGATGCAGAATTTCACAAAGAAATCCACAAAATGCACAAAAATACCGAAAACCAGGAATTCTAACAACAAGGGGGCAAAGAAATGATGACAAACCAGCTGCAGTGACTCAGCCAGAGGTGCATATATGGGAGAGAGAAACAAAAACCAGGCTATTCAGCAGATTGGGAGCAGGTGTGGACAAAGGAGTCTAGAAGGGAGCTAGGGAGAAGAAGAATGATGCTAGAGGGCAAACAAGAAATATCTAAGAACTCAAATACAGTCAAAAATAACTAGAACACAAGGATGGACATAAGATAAATGAAAACTCAAAAATAAAATTTAAGCAGAACCAAAACCATGACATAAACCCGCTGCTTGTTTTACTCATTCAATTATCCTCTTAGTTGATTCAACAAAATACTGTGAGAAAGCTGGGATGTTCAAACTGATCTACACAGCAGCTTCTGTCCATCTAAGTACGTCATGTAACCCAGACATTTAAATAAATGGAAATAAACTGTCTGGCTGCTCATCAGCCCTCCTTTGGCTAAAGCACTGACTACTCAGAGCTACTTTACAGTCTTCAGATCTACTTCACTGCACAGTAGCAACGTTTTCCTCTTGTTTCTAAACTGTAAGGAACAACGCTGCTTTTCTATCCCAGGTTTTCTGAATCTTCAATCCTCTCCATTATTGTCTTTGCTGATCTTAGGCCCTCAGTCCGGAGGAAAGCACCAGCTGCTATCATGGGCTTTTTTTCCAGGATGGTCAGCGGCGCGTTGACTACGTTCTCACTTATCCTCTGAGGAAGTCAGGTGGAGGCCGTTCTAGTCGACAGTCAGACCACAGTCTGACGGAGAATCCTGTCTCCGGCAACCCAAGTCCCAACAAGCCGGTCCAAGCCGGATCCACGGTGGCTGATGTGGAAATGGGCGTTCTGGGAGAGACGTTTAACAGCCACGAGGATCACAAAGCCTTCAGGAGGGAGGAGTTTGAGAAAAACCTGAAAGACATGGGGCTGGAGCTGGAAAAAGACGAGGAAGTGAGTCAATGTTTTCATTTCTAAAAAGTTTAATGGCTGCATTTTACATGGATAGAAAAACTAATACAGAAATATTCAGCCTGATTTTAATGCTCATGCTGCACGAAACAACAGATTTTAAATATTTATTTCTCATTTAGATCTGGGTGCATTTTGCAATGGTTGATGGTTAGAATCCTGCAGAAACGCCAAAACCTCTAGCTCTCATACAAGAACAAAAGTTCCTGCTCTTCTGTTTGGATAACCAAGAACTGACTTTAATGGGAATTTTGAAAAAACAAAAACAAAACAAAAATATGTTTGTAAATACAACAAATAACTGATATTACTCATATAAATGAATTTATTTTTGCTTTATTAAGTTTATCTTCAGATTGTTTTCTACCTCTACTTTCAGCTTCATCGCTGGATTGCAACTGATTCCACAGAAAAACAAAAACAATCAAATTCTTTTCCTAAAATCACTTGGTTTCAGTTTGGAAAATGAGGATTTAGTTCTGGTTTCAGGTTTGGTGCCAGATAACTTTTAGGTTTACTGATAAAATGATTTAGCCATAAAGACTTTGGTTTAGAGAGAAGCGTTTTTCTCTAGATCTGTACAGAAACATGATTTTCTTATCTAGACATTTAGATCATTTCATTTTCAGATTCTGTGGTTATTTGTTACGCAACAATTTTTCATTTAGCAAAAGAAAACAGACAATAAATCACAAAGTCCTGTTTTAGACAATTTAGGCAATTCAGTCCAACATTTATTTTATTTTGTATCCAGTATTCTATCAGTGAGTCTAAACAGAGAAAAATCAAAAAGAGTCGGCCTATCTCTGCTTTTCTATTTAATTCTTTTTGATATTTCTTTCAATCCCTTCATGAATTTAATTTGAAGTAATGTAGCAAATAAAATCTAAATTTTATCATGTTGATAAATTGTGTCAAACTGAACTCTTGCATATTTTTTTTATCAATGTTGTTCATTATTTCTCTTTGTAAATTTAGACAACTTTTTTGTCGTTTTCTATACAATCTGTTTTTACAGATTTAATAACATTTCCATTTTCTTAAAGTGCAGCAGTGATCAAATACAAACAGTGTAGGAGAAAAAAACGAATTGATATGGAAGTTCAGAGCATTAACATCTATGGTGCCAGTATGCAGTGTTTTGGTTTGGTGTTATCAGTGTCATGCTGGTCCTGCATTGAATGCTGTGAAGCCTCTTCCCAGAGGGCAGCAGGGAAAACAGTCCATGGTGGGGGGGTGAGGGGTCATTGATGATGTCACGGGCTCGGGACACACAGCGCTGGGATGAAATGTCTTTAATGGAGGGAAGAGGAGCCCCCATGATCCTCTCTGCTGTTCTCACTTTTTTTTTTAATTCACATAAATGTGGAAAGAATAATTTGAGTTCAGCAAACATTCATTATTGAAAAAAAACCCTGCTGACCTGCAAGTGTTTTTGTTTAGCCTAAGGTTCAGAGGGACACAGTTATGAGCTATAGAAATATTTAGCTGTAACTTCATGAAAATTGGCATCTATGGCACCTCCAGCCGTCACTGGTGTATATGCTGAGTCATTGTTATTATGCTGAATTTGGCCAGAAACAATCTAAGCCTGTTTTAATGTTTTATTCTAAATAAACTCCAACAGGTAAAGTCTGTTGGTTAAAATTCAAACCAGGAGCAGATTTTTGCAGCTTTATAGCTATAAAGAGAAGCTAAAATAATAATCTTAATAATGTTAAGGATCTTAACATTCTTTAAAAAAAAAATAAACTAAGATATTTCTTTAATACAGTTTATATTGAATGTTTATTTATTTGTGCTGAATGTAGAACAGTATCATATAGAAATTCATATTGTGTGTGTCTGGCAGGCAATGATTCCCGGTCTAGGCTTCGTAAAGATTCACGCGCCGTGGAGCGTTCTCTGTCGAGAGGCTGAATTAATGAAGCTAAAGATGCCCACCAAGAAGGTACGTTCAACGGGTTCCTAAAGTCTTTCAGCCTTTTTCTCAAACATGCTGGGCTATTTTTGTTTGTTTTTATTACTAAACATATATATATAATGTATACACACACACACATCTATATACATACATACATGTAAACGTACATATACATACCTAAACAAACACATCAGGGCAAGAACCACATTTACACCCTTTTACATAGGCACTCAGAGTACTGCAACTCCCCACCCCCCCAATCATCAGTGCCACATCCCAACACCAGTCCCTCCACCTGTTCCCCCCACCGGTCCGACCTCTCGCCCCACAGTGCCACCTTCTCCCCTCCTCATCACGGTACATGCTGAAAAACATCAGTTTGAGTCTTTTTTTTTTTTTAAACAGACTCATGCTTGGACATTGCTGCATCTCTTTTTTGAGTTTCTTCCAGACATTTATAGCACTGACTGAAATGCACATTCTCTTCATGGTGGTTCGAACCCTCAAGGTTCTGGAGTCAAGGTTTTCCCTTTAGTCATAGCCCCTGACTCGTGCTTGTGCATGCTATGATGCATACACAGGCAGTGACATTTAGAACATAGTATATATGTTTGAAGTTCTAGTGTTTCAGCCCCAGTGTTGAGATGTTTTTGACCAGAAACTAAAGGCATGCGCCTTAAAATGCTTTTTACCCAAAACCTGCTGGAGATAGGCACATGTCGCTGTCCTTGACTCTGATAGATGGATATCTGATAGAGGTATGACAGTGACTACAGGACAACAGTGATTGAGGGGTAACAGGGACTGAGGTCTGTCTTTTGTTTTTTTCAGGTCTATGAGGTCAAACAATCAAGCAGCGTTGTGAAGAAAATCAGCTCCCTGGTCAATAAAGCTCTGGAGCCGTTGCGTCCTAATGTTGAGGAACATCATTCCAAGAACATCAAGCACCTGTCCCACTCATTCTCCAGGGAGAAGCAGCACCTGTAAGCTAACATTTATATCTAGTCAAAATGTCAGCTGGGAGAGGAGTGTAACATTCTGTAACATTCTAGAAGTGTTTGCATCACAAACAACACAGCTTCCCCACAGAGTGTATATTAATTATTACGGCACCAATTAACCCATAACAACACTACCATCACCAACACTATGCAGGCATGGATCTTTAAAAGGAAAAGTGAAGCTGCTTTCTGATCAATAAATATCTGACCACTTCCAGAAATTCCTGAAACTCTGAATCTCCTAGGTGATCAATCCCTCTATTATATATATATAATATAATATTTATTATATTAACAGAACATCTCACTGCAGCAGCAGCAAAGGATCCATCTTGTCTGGCAGAACTGTGAGAATTGCACAAGCTCAGGGTTTTGTTGAAATATAAAGAAGTCAGCTATTAAGTAATGTTTGAAGCAACAGGTCAATGCTGTTGAGCTATATAGTCAGATAAAAAGTAGTTGTTTCCATGAGTCTGGTGCAGACCGGAGCAGAAATCTGGCAAGACGTTGTGCAATGTTAATCCTGCCTAAAGGTGTAGATCAGACCTGTTCTGTTGAGCTTCTGTCAGTTATAGTTCCAGTGAAATCCTCTCAGAGGCCAAAGGTTCACAGATCATCAGATCCAGATTTTCTTTAGCAGGAAAGGCTTCCAGGTTTTCTCAGTGGAGCTATGTCAGTGTTACTGTGCAGAGTTACATTGGCTGCTGTCTGTAAATGCAGTGACTGAAAGAATCAGCTGACTGTCATTTTAGAGGCAATTATTGAACAGTCGGAATTCCAGACATGTTCTAACAAACAATGAATTAATGAATAAATTAATTGATTATCCACACAGCAGTGACATGAAATGTTGTTGCACGGTGAATAAAAGTCCCCTTAAAGATGTTGAAAGGCCTGTTATGGGATCAGAGCGACACAGGAAACAATGGTTTTATATATTAATATAAATAAATATGTTTTAAAAACACTTCGCTTCTCGCCCAATGACTGCTGGAGATGGGCACCGGCACCCCTCGCGACCCCACTCAGGATAAACGTGTTAGAAAATTGATTGATGGACGACATACTAAGACCTTCAGATGAAAACTGATCACGATAGACGCCTAACAGAGCAGAGTCTGATGAGTCTTATGAAGTGGCCATAAAACGGATCATTTGGACATCAAACCTTTTATGCTTTTTAAAAAGTAGAGTTTTGTTTGGAATAATATTAATAGTTCCTGAAAAAGACAAAGTGATCTGTTTTCATTTTTCTGTGTTAACAGGTTTGACCTCTCAGACAAAGATAACTTCTTTGACAGCAAAACCAGGAGTTCCATAGTAAGTCCCAGTAATAAATCCAAACCTGACTGTTCTTCCAGAAACAAACTTTTATCCATGAACTAAACTATGCAAAGCAACAAAAGGGTTTGTTAAACTTGCTGAACTGTTAATCATTTGGTAATCCAGACTGGTCAGTTAGCTGGCTTTAACTGATGATCTGAAGAACATATTCAAGTTTAATTAAATGACTAAAACCAGCCCCCTTGGTCAATCTGTAAATGCACCAAGGAAACTATTTTTAACTAAATAATACAAACAAAACAAAAACACTGTAGAAATGTGATAAAGGTTCTGGATAACATAATTCCTTTAGCTGTATGTTGAACCAAGCCCTGCCAGGTAGACACCTGCATGTAAATGTTTTGCTGTTGACACCATGCCAATAACTTTGTTTATTCTTTATTAGGTGTATGAAATATTAAAACGAACCAAATTCAAGGCTAACTACAGCATGGGTGAGTCTGAACCTACTTCTGTTCTGCTTTGCATCACTCCATAGCCCCAACACTATGGCATGATCTTGTCTTTATTGTAGAAATTCAATGTAGATAAAATAGAAGATGCATGTTTTTCATATATCATAATCGGTCATGTTTCAAATCAATGTAGGATAAAAGACATTGATACCATCAGCCCAGTTTCCTGGGGCCACAGAAGCAGAGATAGTAACAAGGCTCAGGTTTAAATATCTCCTGGGACAGTCAGAGGTTTCTGCTTAAATTAACAGGTTCTAAATCAAACTCCAGAAAGTGTCGTGATTCTCCCCTTTCTGGACTTTTTGGTTCTTTAAGTTTAAGTTAAATTTTTGAGTTTTCTGTTAAACTGTGATTTATGTCATTGGTTTCTTTTACATTTTGTGTGATTCTAGTTGTTTTCTAGTTATATTCAAGGTGTGTTGTATTTTTTTGAGTTACTTTGTCTCCCCCTTGTGCCAGTCTCCTTTCCATTTGCAATGAGGAACTGAACAGGAGGTGTATATATGGGAGACAGAACAAAGAATGGGCTAATCAGCTGATAGGGAGCAGGTGTGGATAGAAGCAACTAGAAGGGAGCCTGGGGAGAGCAGACTGGCACAAAGGGGAGACAGAGAGTAACTCAACAAATACAACACAGCTGAAATATAACTAGAATCACACCAATATAACACCAATATAACTAGAACTATGATCGCACAAAATGGAAAAGAAACCAATGACCAAGAAAACACTGAATGACATGAATCAAAGTGTAACTGAAACACTTAAATTTGAACTGAACAAAAAACACCAGAAAATGGTATTAAGCTTAAGCAGCAGGATCATGATTGAATGCATACCAGCATGTCAGCAGTGATGTTAGTTCTATTAAGTGTTTGATGCTTCCTACTGAACAGTAATGATGTGTTCCAACAGAAGAAGCACTGAATGAAATAATGTCAGTGGAAAACCACCTGCAGGACATACAAAGAGCCATGATTGGGAAACTTTAAATGTCAGTCCCTAAGGCCAAAATAACAGACCAATCCGCTCCATTCAATGATAAGATCAAACACAGAAAACCAAAAGCTTCATCCGTTGAGCTCCCAGTTCTAACGGGAGAGACATGATGGCGAACCCCTACCTACCAGCTTCCACTGAGAACCAATAAAATTCCCCTTCTGTTCAAATGTTCATTACTCACACGGAAAAGGCCAAGAAGCAAAGTTGTACCACAGTGAGAGATCATTTAGCTCCAGCCATCTAATCATTTCTTTTGTTTACTTGATAGGGACTGACACAGCAACATAGATAAACTGTTGTGAAGCCTGATGTTTGTATCATAAAGTGAAGCTAATTCAGAGCACTTGTCCCTAGATGGGTTAAAAAAAACATAGTTAAAAGTAGAATACAGCAACATAGCAAAGTGGCCCTCATGGTGTTCACAGGACTAAAACAGCAAAGAGGAAAACTAATTAATTCTGCTCAATAATTTCCTGGTTTGCAAGAAAGTTGAAGTTCACTCTCATCTGATCAGAACACCTTTTCTTCCAGCCTCCCTACATTGCATGCTCCAAACTGCCAAAGATATTTATTCTAGGTTTTTCTGTAAGCTTCCCTTTAGTCCTTTTAAAGTTCACCTGTTTGTGACGTAAACCTTAATAATATGCAGTGGCTTTTTAGTTGTCATTTGGTTCAATTCCTTTGACATTAATTTGGCCTGTATAGATTTTTTTGAAAATAGATGGTGCTGTAAATGTCATGACTCAGATCAGGGTACCCAGTATTCAGACAAGACAGACGGATTATTCAGAAGGTGTTTATTAAAACTATGGGCCAGGGGGTCTGCAATGGCAGCGGCCTGAGCGTCTGAGGCAGGAAACTCTGGATTACAAGTTCAGTCCATAATCAGAGAATGAGGTAGGATCCAGCCAGTGGGCTGCCAACAAGATGAGGTGGGCGCTGCCCAGAGTGTCCCAAAGAACATGCAGGAGTCCGAAGCCAAGTCAGGCAAACAGATCAGCAGTGGAGAGGCAGAACAGGTCAGACTCAGGTAATCAGAAAGACTAACAAGAATACTCTGGACTCGATGACTGGATGCAAGCAACTTAAATAGAGGCAGGAGCAGGTGGATCCGATGAGCAGAAATGAGAAACTGGGCAGAGTTAGACAGGTGAATGGAATGAGTAATTAAGCCATTAATCAGTGCCAAGATCATGACAGTAAATGTAACACAGACAGGTGTAAATGCATTACTGATAGTTTGCTATAACTCCTTTTTTGGATTTTAGGAGTTATATCGTTACCTTTCCATGTTCTTGTCTTCTGCAGTAAACTGTTTAGGCTGAGATTCTTTCCGTAGTGTTGAAGCTGCTCTGTTGCTCTTACTTACTTTTTTCATAACCATAAGTTAAACTGATTTTATTATAAGAACAACGAAGGTCAGAGATGTGTGATTCTTTTCATGTGATCTTGTTTTTGTTTTTCCCTGACAGGAATCACCAGTCTCCTTGGTAGTGGGATTTATACAGCAGCCTATCCTCTTCATGATGTAAGCAATGCAAATGCACAAAACCTCACATATGTCCAATACTGATGAAGTAGACGGGGAGGGGTGGAAAGGTGCACTGCTCTCATGAGGTTTACCTGATCTCTGAGGTGTCTTTCCGTCTGGAGCTGGCTTCTCTGTGTTGAACCAATCATCCTTTGGGATGTTTAGTTTCTCCATTCTAGAGGTTTGGACATTCCTCAGGGAACTAACTTACACAAAAAGGATAACTCAGGGAATTTTGCCACAGGATGAATGGACCTCATTCTTAGGTTGTTGTAAGGATTAACTTTTCAAGCCCTGAGTTAAATAAAAGCTTCTCTGATGATGGACGAAGCCATTTGTCTGTTTGTTTCCCCCTTTGATATTTATCAGAATATTCTCTTTTCTTTAACATTTTTAATCTTAACATCCACCTATTTTTAAGCAAAACTCACCTTTTTGCATGCCCAAATAGAAAAGCAAATTACTAAGAAACTGTAAGCCCAAATTATACGTCTGATACATTATTTGAAAGTTAACACCTTCTAGTGAAAATATTAATGAAAACAGTGTTACTAAAACACACCCTAGACTGCAGCAGTTAATACAGGACTCATAGTTGGGAGTTTTTCTTCTCGAAAATGATAGGTCATTTTTGAACAGCGGTAACAAAGACATGCTTGAATATAGGCATCTCTCATTGTATTACATTTGTTCTGCCACAACTGCAGAACATTTCAGGACTCTAGGTATAACAGTTCTAGACCTGTGGGACTTTTAACTTCTGGAGTCATTAGCATCTCCAAGCCTCTGCAATTATGCCCCAAATTGTGCTTATTGCTTTTACACAACAAGTTTACCCCAAAAACCAAACTGGAGCCTTTTGATGGACACAGAACATTTTTGAAGCAAATATTTGTTAATTTTTCTAACATTTTTTCTAACTATCTAACAGTGTGCAATGACCCAGGTTTAGATCTTCCGTTGTGCCTTTACGCCCGGCTATATATCCAGGCTGCACTGTTAAAATGACCCATGTTTAGCCTTGTTTTAAAGGTAATTCACTCGGTTACAGATCCAAACATTTCCTGTGGACTTAACCAATAGCAGACGGACTTTAGGAGTAGGCGGCTGAGAAGGAGAGGGTAAAAGAAAATTGACTTTATGTGACGATTTTCTCCTCATGGAATGTTTTTATTACAAATACACTGGATTAGTTTTTATTGGGGGACTCTTATGGACAAATGTAATATAAACAATCTAAGATTGGATTTTTCGCTTCAGAGGTAGGAAGTCAGAGCTTTATTTTAAAAATTCTGATTTAACATGCTGCTATACACTCACCGGCCACTTTATTAGGTACACCATGCTAGTAACGGGTTGGACCCCCTTTTGCCTTCAGAACTGCCTCAATTATTCGTGGCATACTGTAGATTCAACAAGGTGCTGGAAGCATTCCTCAGGGAGTTTGGTCCATATTGACATGATGGCATCACACAGTTGCCGCAGATTTGTCGGCTGCACATCCATGATGCGAATCTCCCGTTCCACCACATCCCAAAGATGCTCTATTGGATTGAGATCTGGTGACTGTGGAGGCCATTTGAGTACAGTGAACTCATTGTCATGTTCAAGAAACCAGTCTGAGATGATTCCAGCTTTATGACATGGCGCATTATCCTGCTGAAAGTAGCCATCAGAAGTTGGGTACATTGTGGTCATAAAGGGATGGACATGGTCAGCAACAATACTCAGGTAGGCTGTGGCGTTGCAACGATGCTCAATTGGTACCAAGGGGCCCAAAGAGTGCCAAGAAAATATTCCCCACACCATGACACCACCACCACCAGCCTGAACCGTTGATACAAGGCAGGATGGATCCTTGCTTTCATGTTGTAGACGCCAAATTCTGACCCTACCATCCGAATGTCGCAGCAGAAATCGAGACTCATCAGACCAGGCAACGTTTTTCCAATCTTCTATTGTCCAATTTCGATGAGCTTGTGCAAATTGTAGCCTCAGTTTCCTGTTCTTAGCTGAAAGGAGTGGCACCCGGTGTGGTCTTCTGCTGCTGTAGCCCATCTGCCTCAAAGTTCGACGTACTGTGCGTTAGGAGATGCTCTTCTGCCCACCTTGGTTGTAACGGGTGGTTATTTGAGTCACTGTTGCCCTTCTATCAGCTCGAACCAGTCTGGCCATTCTCCTCTGACCTCTGGCATCAACAAGGTATTCCCGCCCACAGAACTGCCGCTCACTGGATGTTTTTTCTTTTTCGGACCATTCTCTGTAAACCCTAGAGATGGTTGTGCGTGAAAATCCCAGTAGATCAGCAGTTTCTGAAATACTCAGACCAGCCCTTCTGGCACCAACAATCATCCCACGTTCAAAGTCACTCAAATCACCTTTCTTCCCCATACTGATGCTCGGTTTGAACTGCAGGAGATTGTCTTGACCATGTTCTACATGCCTAAATGCACTGAGTTGCCGCCATGTGATTGGCTGCTTAGAAATTAAGTGTTAACGAGCAGCTGGACAGGTGTACCTATTAAAGTGGCCGGTGAGTGTATGTTTATTAATTGTGCTTTGGTGCTTAGGGGGTCCATAAAATGAACTTGCCGGTTGGATGGTTCAGAATCTAAGCTTTCTAGTGATGTTTAACATGTCTATGTAAAAGTTTAACCAGTGTTATTTTCAAGCGTAGCACTGTGTTCAATCTAAATCAGCGGTCACCAACCTTTTTACAGTTGAGGGCTACTTCAGGGGTACTCTGTGACAGGAAGGGCTACCAATACTGACCTATGAATTGCAAGGGTCAGCGTTCACCTAAACTTCATACATTATAAACATATCTTTATCGTTTCTTTAAATTTAGACATTTTCATTTTGAAATCTCTAAAAATGCTTAAATGCCATATATGATTAAATGATGAAATGTTCCATAACTGATTAAAAAAGAAGAGCAACAGAATACAATGAAATTTCAAACGTAGCTCACTGTTGAGTTGTTCTATTTTCAGAAGACTCTAAGGGCACCCCTTTGTGGTCCTTGAGGGCCCCTTGGTGCCATGCGGGCACCATGTTGGTGACCCCTGATCTAAATACACAAAGCTGTGCGGTGGGGAACCAGTGGAGGTTAAGACATTCAATTTACATTTTCTAATCATGCAAAAGCAATTATATCCTTAATGTGAGTTTACCATGAGGATCTAATCTGTCTCTCTCAGATGGTTAAATAATGCTTCATTACAAAAAAAGAAAATTAAAAACAATCCACTGGACTTTGTTTCCAAGTTTGAAGACGTTTCTCTTCCATCCAGGAAGCTTTTTCAATACAAAATGTCAGAGATAGAGTTGAGTTCCAGGTTTTATTCAGTAGCCCCCCAAAAAGCCCTGTTTTTGTTTAGAAAACATGCTAATTGGAAAAGATGAAGTGGTCCACCCAGTTTGAATGCTTCATTATATTTAGTCATTTAGTCCAATAACTACATTGTTCTTTTCTTAGGGAGCTATTGAGGAGGAAAGTGCTGAACCTAACGACAGAAAGGTAAGAATGGAATTAGCTCTAAGAGGAACATTTTATAACCCTTAATAACTCCTACAGCCCTCAAATAAAACAGAATCCGTTTTAATCCCCATGTTTGACTACTCTTCCACTTTGCTCTCATTGAAGAGGAAATAAAAACTTTGTTCTGTTAATATGTACAGTGTCTAAACAATAGAGGGAGAAGGGTTCGGATTGGTGGAAATGTGAATGGAATGGATATGGGCACGGTGACTTTATGCAACAATAATGCAACCCATTCCTCTATTATCTCCTCAGCTTTTGTATGAAGAGTGGGCAAACTACAGTGTCTTCTATAAGTACCAGCCCATTGGACTTGTTCGGTAAGCAAATGTTTTCCTTTTACAACTTTATTTTTATTAAATTTTAGTTCAGAAAGTGAACCAGAACAAGTACAGCCAGTTATACATCTGTCAAGGTTGGGTGGAGGTTTTTTGGACCCAAATGTAGAGATGAGTTACAGATTTAATAGTGATGGGCCCATTAACACTGATGTGTGGCTGCATGTGTGGAGCGTGTGTTTCCAGAAAATTATGTGACCGATCCAGGAGTTTTTTGTAACAGACTGATTCACTAAACTGTGTTTAAATGATGCATTTACTAAAAAATAATGTGTTATGTTTTGTGGTTTATCGTTAAAATGATCCAGAATTTTGGAGCCTAATGGAATATGAACGTTTCAGCCCTTTTTATTTCAATTTTCTTATTGTGTCATCATTTTCCTCTCAGTTATCACTCAACTTATCTTAATTAAAGTTCATTTTAAATTTATTCTTAGTTTCTTTACTGTTTTTACTGCACTTATTGTTTTAAAAATATGATTTAAAATCCTAGTCCACAATCAGCCTTATTCACATTTTCCCCTAAATGTTCACCTTGTGATAAATGTTTACAATATTTATTGGCTGCATCTAAAAATATCAAAGATATTTTCAATTTTACCATAGATATGAAATAATGCAATGTGATGTGAACAACAATAACTTCAATGATATCATGTACTGGGTCTTCAAATCTGTCCAGCCGGTCGCAGCAGCAATACAGTTTGACTTCATGATGCCTCATTAACCCATCACAAAGGCTACGTTCCCTCGCAGCCTGAAGTGACCCAAATCACATTTTTTTGCCCATGTGCGACCTGGATCTGATCTTTTCACGGCAGTCTGAACAACACAGATCCGATTTTTTTCCCATGCAACCCAGAACACTTGGCTATGTGGTCCTGAATCGGATACGAATCTGATAGTTTCAAATGCGACCTGCGTCTGAACAGCCACGCCGCGTTCATCTGACCTGAACGCCATTAATACCTGAAAAAGGTCACTATTCTGCTTCTTGTAATGAAGAAAGGGCAAGAAAAACAACAACAATGGTGGACGATAATGTGAGAGCAGTATTTAAGTTTAACCATCTTGGAAAGATTGAGTTTTTAAGGTTGGGAAAGATCACTAGATATTCTCCAGCACTACCATCCATGTTTATTTCCGTAAATACGAAGCACGCTTGCTTGTGACGTCATTGCGTCCTCTACTGTGCATCCGGGACACTTAGGTTGTATGAATGCAGTTCACACATGAGATCACATACAAGTCACATATATTTGGAAATGTGAACAGCTATGCAAAAAAATCGGATTTCACAAAAAAAATTGTAATTGAGCATCAAGGACTGCAGTGTAAATGTAGCCTAAGATTTATTACGTTTCCACAGACAACTGAGGCAAAAATCCAAAAATCAAAAATATTAAAAACCAAAATCTATGAGAACTTCAGGAAAAAACGCACATGAGGAGCCAGGAAACGATGGAGCAACAAAACAACCAGGAACCAGCACTGAGTGACTGCAGAGGTGGTGTATATAAGGGGAACAGAACAAAGGATGGACTAATGTTCAGGTTGAGAGAACCTGCCCATGATGAGCAAACATGAAGCGACAGTGGAGAGAAAAAACTTCCCGTTGGGAAGAAACCTCTGGCAGAACCAGGCTCAACATGGCGGTCTCCTGCCG
>NW_015150847.1:482361-483922 GCF_000732505.1 Cyprinodon variegatus
CAGACTTAGTGATCGCCACAAAATTCTTTTTTCTTTGCCTCGTCTGTTCCTGTTTGGCTGTGACTCTAGATGTTGGAGCTCGGCCTTTTTTTCCAGTGTAGTCCTGTTTTTCTGACTGTGACTAACTGGATGAGCTCTCTTCATCCTCTGACATGGGAGCTGGCTTGAATTCTTTACTGATTAACGCTATATTCATTAAATCACGGCAAACATATTAGTTTTAGGTATAAATAATGATTCATTGATTATTTCTTGCTGACTGGTCCAAAGATGCCTTTCATGCTGTTAGAATCAGTGGAGTTCAGCTTGGCTTCACCTATGGACCTTTTTGCTATTACTGGAGCTTTGTGGAACTGAAACACGGCCCAGTGGGCCACATGGTGGAGATCCATGAACTTTGCTGGGTCTAGTAGAAGTGGAGCGGCATTAACATTTTCAAAACTATCAAAGCTTATTTCTGCTCCTTTGTTTCCTTTAGAAAATATTTTGGGGAGAAGATCGGCCTGTACTTTGCATGGCTGGGCCTCTACACCCAGATGCTCATTCCTGCCTCACTCGTTGGGGTCATTGTCTTTCTCTATGGATGTGCAACAGTTGACGACAACATCCCAAGGTAAGCCCAACCAACACATGAAGGAGTTTCTGTGAGCTGCTTTCATGGTGCAGCATGGAGGAGAATATGAAGGAAAGGTTTAGATGGAGCAGCTGACTCCATCATCAGTGATAAAGGCCACCAGTTCATTAACCATAGAGTTAACAATCTACTTGCTACTTACAACCACCTACTGGTGCTGATGCTTCATTAAACCCAGTTATTTCTGGTTCCTCTGGGTCACAATACAACAGCTTCTGTCTTTTTACTCATTTTATTCTCTTTTCAAGAAGAATACGAATCAGAATATTTTCTGGTGATTAAGTAAATAAAAATATAGACAAATGTTTGCTATAAAGAGCATTGATTTTTATAAAGAAGCAGAGCTGTCAGCTTAAAATGTATAGCAATGAATTATTCAGCATAAAAAAGGTAACCTGAACAAAAAGCCGAGCCGTGTGGATGATTCCCAGTAACACCAGTGCACAGCTTGCAGCAGTGCATTAATAGTCACTTTTCTTTGCCTCAGGATTTTTGATGAGATTTCATTTACTTTCAGAATGCAAAGTTATCCAAATAAAAAGAAGCCTTTTAATGTTCACAAAGCTGTTCTGGTTCTATTCTCAGCAAAAAGAGTCGATGAGTAAAGATAATAACACTTTTTTTGTTTTTCCAGCTTTTATTGTCTTTCACTGTCAAAAGTCCAGAGCAATGAAACTTCCTCTCTACATTTATCCCATGCTCTTGGGAAGCAGTGGGCTGCCATTGTGCGGTGCCAGGGGAGCAGTGTGGGGTTAAGGGTCTTCCTCAGGGACCCAGAGTGGCAGTCTGTGGGAGTGGGGCTCGAACTCAGAACCTCAGGATTCTAAGCTCTATGCCACAGGTGTCAAACTGGTTTCAGAAAGGGTCGTGTGGCTGCATGTTTTCTTTCCAACCAAACAATAGCACACCAGACTCCAGTCATCCCAT
>NW_015150847.1:486895-487998 GCF_000732505.1 Cyprinodon variegatus
AGTTTTTCCTCTCCACTGTCGCTTCATGCTTGCTCATCATGGACAGGTTAATGCAACCTGTGTTATTCAAGATGGACTTCCATCTTTCAGGTCCCTGAATGTAGCGCTAGTATCAGCTCAAGCATACCTCTGGATCTCTCCGTACAGCTTAAGCAGACCGTCTCGCTAACCAGCAGTCTATAGACTGACCAACTTCATCTATCTCCACTCCACCACCAATTTCAGACCTGGGGGGGGTCGCCCTGTTCTTTGCTCCTCTTCATACATATCAAAGCAAAAGTCTGAGCGTCAGAAACTAAAGTAATTGTATCAATAAAATTGTTCTAATTGTCTTTTCTTTCTGTGTGGGGTTTTTAGATTGAATTACATTTAGGTTCAGATTCTATTTCTATAGCACCAATTCACAACACATGTCATCTCAAGGCACTTTACAGTTACAGATGAATAGTTCATTGTCTTGAAATGTTTAAATTAGTAGCAAAGATTGTTTCTAAGGTGACGGGAGAGCTGGTGCAGAGACAGGAATGGAGAAAAACATTAAAAAGGTTGAATTTAAGGAGTACGACAAACAGTTTTTAATAAATGAGTTCAGGCTTCCTCTACCTGCTCCTCGTCTCCCACAGGATGTTATGACCGTCTGTCAGGAACCTGAACTACACAGGAATGTTTAACGTTAAAACAGACTTTCTTCCTCATATTATACCTGTCAAAGTTTTGGGACTCAGAAAGTTTCTGCTTTTATTAACTCACTTTAGAATATAATAAAAAAAAAAAACTTTGGAAACAAAGAGCTGATATTAGATCAGTGAGAGAAAAAGACAGAAGGAGTCCTTCACATGAAGCTCCATGCCTGAACAGATGAGAGAAAATGACTGAACACTTTTACAAACATCTTCAGTAAATATCCTAATGAAGAGAAGGATCCGGGACTATTGATATCAAGCTTGTTTTACAGACTGTGTAGGAAAGGGTTATATCTATTTAATTCTATTCAGTTTATTTCTATAGCGCCAATTCACATCATGTCATCTCAGGTCAATTTCCAGTTCATCAGATCATCCAGTCAGATTGATTCAAAGTTTTCTATCTAAGGAAAACCAGTT
>NW_015150847.1:491692-494922 GCF_000732505.1 Cyprinodon variegatus
ATCCATCCATCCATCCATCCATCCATCCATCCATCCATCCATCCAATGGTTCCCTCCTGAGGTTCAGAGCGTTCATGGAAGGACTGAAGGGGGAGCTTTCCAGGATTCCACCACCTTCATAGCATTCTGCACCAGATGCAGCAACTTTTGTTTGGACAAACACCCAAACCAAGCATTTTTATATCAATAGATATCAAAGAAAGACAAAAAAAAATTTTTAATCTTGGTAATCCTTGAGATCAGTTGAGATTTGCCCACCTTGCTTTAAATTCTCCATCTTCTCCTTTTACCTGTGAGAGAAAAGTTTTGTATTTTTATTACTGCTGTTAATGATAAACCTTTGCTGAACAGCGAGTGATATGATGCTAACGGGCTAACATTCTTTTATCATCTGAGGCCAACATTAACTGTCAGTCAGAATCAGATGATAGCGGCTTTTGAGGCAGTATATTTAGCCTTTTTTCACACTTTTCCACAGTCTAGTTAATACCACGTTCTTACTCATAGTTGATAAATTGATGAAGACTTTAAAAATCTGACTCTTCTGAGAAGGGTTTTGTTAATCTGAGATTGTTTTCACTGCTCTCTGCTGCAGGTAAGACACTGACTGCCTGAACCTTTTTAACACTTACCCTAAACCCAACAGGAAGAATGTCCTTTATTCATAGAGACACATCCTGAGGTTATCCCTCTGAGATTTTAATGTCTTTTTTTTCTCTCTGTTTATCTTTATTTATGTGTTATTCTGCAGGAAGCTCTGAAGGTTTGGAAAACTTTTTTACTGGTTGCTAAACTTCACCTTTCACACTAAAAAGCCTCTCTGCCACCACTGCAAAGCCACCTTTCCTTAAAATCATCACTACCTCTGATTTACTGCAACTGCTTTGACCTTTTTTCTCTTATAGAAAACACAGCAGAAGATCGACAGAGTTGTGTTAATGTGAAAGTTCAGCCTCTTTTTCTCTGGGAAAGATTTTTTCCATGCGTTTTGTTGATGGAAGATATGAGTTTAGAAACACACAAAGGTTGATCTCCCATCATTATTTATTGAGATGAAGCTTCACAAAAGTAATTTAAAAATGACTGTGAACTAAGTACAGATTTGTCATTAGTTTTTTTGGTAACTGCTTAGAAGGCTACACTACAAAAAAAGAAATCTAAATGAGTCATTTTTTCTTCAAATAGTTGCAAATTTTCTTGAATTGAGGAGGAAAGTGAGAAACTAACAATGCAACAAGGCAGTCTATATTTAAAATAAGAAAAAAATATTGCATTGTCTTATTTCAAGTGCATATTTTCTAATTTTCTTATTTTAAGAGTAAAAGTACTCCATTGGCAAATCATCTTATTTACCTACTCACAATAAGCGTGAATACACTTTATTTAAGAAATTTCTACTTATTTCTAGATCATTTCTGCAGTGATATTACACTGGAAAAATGGTTCCCAATGGAATGAGTATTTTTACTAGTATTTGTACGTAATTTTTTTTTCTTGTTTTAAGTGTAAATTGTTTTGTTCCATTGGCAAAATGACTCACTTACCTCCTCAATCCAAGAACAAATGCACTTATCTTAAGAAAAAAGGACCTATCTAGATTTGGATTTTTTCCAGTGTAGGACTACAGATGAGAACATTTATAAATCATGGACACTGATCTTTGCACTAAATAATTATCAAAGTAAAATCAAACTTTGAGATCAGATGTTCCAATTTGTTCCTCTTTTTCAAACCTAAGACTGAAGAGTAAAATATGTTCAGCGATAAAGAGGAAGATGAAGCTTTTAAAAGTATCAAGACTCTCTCAAAGCTGCGCCAAACAGACAGGAGACCAGAGAAGTAGGCTGGGCTTTAGATGGTCAATAGAACCGTTTGCACTCGGGGTCCCCCTGAAATAAAGGCTTATCCTTCCATAAATACGCAGGAAGTCATTTTATAACCTGCCATTCAGTCCTTCCTTAGAAAGATAAACAGGGAGAAGTTCATGGGAAAACATCCAGAGGCTGATTCACCAGAGTTTTGATTTAGATTAAAGAAGTTACTGCTGATAAAATGATGAATAATAAAAAACTGTTTTAAGAAAGACCTTATGTAAGATGACCCCAAACGGATATTTAAAGGTATAGTGGACGATGTTTTATTTCCGGGTGAAACATCTAAATCAGTGGTCCTCCTAACTGTCAATCATTCTGGTGATATGTTTACGTAAGGCCGTCCTTCGTGCTCATCCCATTTTCACTTACCGTTGGTAAGTCTGACAAAAATTGCAAATCTTCTTTTGTAAAGTAAGCTTGTATGAACGATGCAAACAGCAACTTTTAAACAGAGCGTGCACGAGGAGAAATGGGCTCCTGCACGCTCTTGCATTTGTTTAATAGGCCCTCCCTCTCAGGAGCTGGTACAGGGTTCTGCATGTGCACTTTTTTTTTAAAGTGGAGAGGGCGGGTCTTTTCAAAGATTTGTAAAAATTCTTCACTATACCTTTAAGTCAGTAGTGGGAACGACTGATTTGGGGGGGCAGAGTGAAAGGAACCTAGAATGATTTAGTTGGGGTTGTTTTGTGACTTGATGTGTCTGCCAAACTATTAGAGAACCGCTGTATTATCAGGCATTGGATGGAGGCTCTATTAAAGCTGTGTGTTCTGATGGGGAGGACTTAAAGAGACAGAATGTTTGGATGACCAACGAAGGAGAATGAGACTCCAGCCGGTAGATCAAGGACATGATGCTAACAGCAGCTTCCCTCACAGGGACTACTCCTACTTTTAACCTCTGAGCTATTGCTGCTATTTCTCTGCATGTTCTCCATCCTTTAACTTGATTGCCATGGTTACATCTGTTACTCAAATGTTTTATTATATTAGAGCCTTTCAGTGAGGACTGATGACAATGCAAAATATTCGAATGTGACAAAGAGATGTAGTTACCTCTCTACAGGGTTTAAAGGCCTCCATATCGTCTACCCCAGACGATATCAAAACATAGAGTAAAAAGTTTCAATTGAATTCAGCTTATTTATATAGCGCCTATTCACAAGTGGTCACTTTACAGAGAAATTCAGCCAGATCATCCAGTCAAATTGATTCAAAGTTTTCTATCTAAGGAAAACCAGCTGATTGCATCGACTCATTGACTCTTCAGCAATCCCTCACACCAACCATGCTTTTAGTGAAAGTGGAGAGGAAAAACTCCCTTTGAACAGGAAGAAACCTCCAGCAGAACCAGGCTCA
>NW_015150847.1:497245-512106 GCF_000732505.1 Cyprinodon variegatus
GAGACCTCAAGGCGAAAGCCTGGAGAGACGCATCAAGCATGTCTAGAGTCGACTGGTCAAGCGATTGGCCCTCCAGGGCAAATGCAAGACCCAGCAACAAATGGGAGAGAGAGTTTCCAATACGCCCCATCCTAGCCCCTGAACCGTAGGCTCGGCAAAGCAGATCGTCCATGATGCGACACTGCTGCCGTGGACAGCGGGCACTAGCTCGGAGGGCCTCCTCTGGAGGAACAATAAGGGAGGCAATGCCAGGTTCCACAGCTGGCATCTGCCCTAACCCAAACCTTGGGGCCTCTTGCATAGCAGCAAGGGCTCTCCCATCTGACATTGATCGAGAAAGAGTCCGATTACGGATCAGCAAGCATGGAGTTCCCTAATGTACTCCCCTGAAGGCGGGACAGTGAAGGTGGCCGTCCCACGTCCATGGCGCCTAAAAAAGGCGTTAGAGGTGGGAGGCTGGACCTGTGGAGAATCCACCCATAACTGTGCAAGGCTAGCTCTCATAGCAGTCGCCACTGGCTCCCCCATGCCTCCCATGGAGATGCTTGATTCAGCATCCGACCCTGTGGGCGACGTACCCAGGGTTCCCCTCGGGAAAGGCTGTCAGAAGCCGCAACCGAGAGGGCATCCTCATTGATGACTGAATCCTCATCGGTAGCCGGAGACAAAACCAACCCCCGATCAGGAGGGAGGTTGCAAAGACTGGAGCAGAGCCTTCATCCGGGATAGCTCCGAGGACAACTGATCCACCCTAGAAGACAGCCCACCGTCCGAATGGAGAAATTCTTTGCCATCGTAAACGGAACATCCGTTGGACGTTTAGGTCGTACCCCCTGGTCAGGGGGCAACCGTTACTGATGATGAGAGCCCATCCAGGGAATGGTCTGTTCAACTGAGGACAGTCAGGCCAGCCACACAGAATGGGGGAGAACACTGCAATTGGAGCAGGCGACATCAGTAAGCGCCTCCTTAAGGTGGTGAACAACCAGACAAGGGGGGCACAGGTCATAACCATCCTCAGGTTGCAGAGGAGCCAAGCAGGTGGAACAAGAGAGATGTTCCATATCCCGATGATGGAGCCCGTACTCCAGAGCAACATCACCAGCTTGACAGGGCAGAAATTTCAAACAGCAACTAGCTGTTTATTATGTCTAACCAAGGAACTCAGCACTGGCAGAGAATGCCACCGGCGATGTAAATATAAACAAAAAACCATAAGTTGTAGTCAAGTCAAATCAAGGAACTCAGCATGGGCAGAAAAAGCCTCTGGTGAGGTACATTTCAATTAAGCCAAAGCAAGTAAGTCAGCACGGGCAGAAAATGCCACTGGTGAGGTAAGAACTAACAGAACACCATACGTTTCAATTCAGACAAACCAAGGAACTCAACACGGGCAGAAAACACCACTGGTGAGGTACGTTTCAATTAAGCCAAAGCAAGTAACTCAGCACGGGCAGAAAACGCCACTGGCGAGGTAAATAAAATGAGCAGTATCAGCTGTTACAGCCACCAGCTGCTCAATTAAACAACACAGGCGGGCAAGACACTACCCGCAGGGTTCAGAAAAATGAAAAGAAGACAGACTTACAGGACACCAGATGAGATCCGTAGGCACAACAATTGTCACAGAAGGACGAGAACATCCGCAGCTCCGATCACAAACGATCACAGGGCTACTAGCAGCAAGCTGATGGAGGAAGTAGTAATGCAGAGAAACTCATGCGTCTGTAAAAAAGAAACCACTCATAACAAACCTGCGTGCGAGAAGATGAGAAGGGACTGAACTACCAGTGTCACGTGCCTATATAGGCTTCTGCTGATCACCGGTAGGACACAGGTGACTTTGTTGATACTAATTCTCTACCTGCGCAAGCGTAAGAGTGATCATTCAGTGCTTGAAGCACAGCCTCTGGCGATCAGTAGGGATGTATTAGAACCAAGAGATCAAAGGTCCGAATAGGTGCCGGAAGGAATTCCTGAACGGAGTCGGAAATAGTGCCAGCTTCGGTCCAAAGACGGTCCTGTCCTCAGCAGGAGTCTTAGGACAGGTCAGGCATACAGATCAGAACGGATACGGGCAGGCTCTGNAGGTCCGAATAGGTGCCGGAAGGAATTCCTGAACGGAGTCGGAAATAGTGCCAGCTTCGGTCCAAAGACGGTCCTGTCCTCAGCAGGAGTCTGAGGACAGGTCAGGCATACAGATCAGAACGGATACGGGCAGGCTCTGATCTGCAGGACGAGTCAGGATCAGGTAATCAGAAACTCGATAGATAACTCTCAGAACAGGCTCAAATAGAGACTAAAGCAGGTGGATAAGATGAGCAGTGATGAGAACGGGCAAGGCTGGGCAAGTGAATTAAATGAGAGATCAGACCAGACATCAGCGCCATGATCATGACACACTGAGGATCCAGTTTCTGTCTTTCTTAAGGGTCTGATCCAGTATGAGTTGCTGCTCGTCTCCACCTTTTGGTCTGAAACACTTTCTATTATCTGAAGATAGTTTGCAGCTTTTTCTAACTTGCAGTTGTTGTTTTCTACTTGCATACTTTTCCTTTGCGTGTGTTTTGTGTGTTAGCATCATTTATGTGTTTGCAGAAGGTTTTGTATTTGCAGGACATTTGCACTTTGCTGCTCTTTGTTTGCTTTTTATTGTGTGTCAGACTGATCTTTGTCTTTGTTGAGCATTTATGTATTTGCTTTGAGTTTGAACCTCTCGACCATCACCAAATAATATTGTCACTCATATGCAATATTCTTCTCTCTCACTGTGCAATAACACATGCCAACTACTATGTAGCCTGCGTAACACTTTTTACTTATTTTGTAAGGTCGGTACATATCTGCATTGCAAGTGAAATAAATTTTTTGTACTATATAGACTCTTTTTATATTGTTTGTCGTATCTATCTTTAATGACATCTTGTTTTAGCTCTTTGTACTGTATAAAAGCCACTGCAACCAGAATTTCACTGAAGGAGTAATCCCAAGGGATAAATAAAGTTGACTCTAAGTCTCAAAACACTTGTAAACATTTCTACCTTTTTTTTTTTAAGCCCCTGCATCTGCTGCCATCTACTAGTAACTCAACAAATACTGTAGACACATATTACTGTCGCTGACATAAACTTGGTTTAATTTTAATGTTGTTAAGTATTTTGCATTGAGTTGAATTTCTTTTGGCTCCAGTTGCCTTGAACAAACTTCATCCAAAGCGTGTTAATGTTGGTGCTGGGGTTGTCATGTACCTATGTCTTGATTTTAGATAGAAAAGCTCACATGTAGAGACCGCCTTCCTGCATACATGACTAACATCGTCATGATGCTACTCATGGTAAGTCAAAAATAACTATTCAGATATGATTCTACCCCAAGTATTGTTAAGACTAAAGGTTTTTTCTTGTAACCCTTCCATGATAGATTGGTGTGACGTTCGCCATTGTTTTTGGTGTGATCCTTTACCGGATCTCCACCAAAGCTGCTCTGTACATGAGCTCCAGTCCCACCACCAGAAGCCACGTTCAACTGACAGTTAAAACCACAGCAGCCATCATCAACCTGGTGGTCATCCTGATTCTGGATGAAGTGTATGGTGCTGTGGCTCGCTGGCTCACTGTTTTAGGTAAGCAAAGGAACTACTGCACATCCAGAACCCTTGCTCTTCTGAAGACTCTGAGTCACAGTCTTTTAAAGGGCCTCTAAGAGAAAAATGATTTTAATAGTTTATGTTGTTATTTAAAGAGGAAAAGAATCCTAAAAATAATCCAATACCCTTGTGAACGATCAATAATAAATTGTTCATGATTCCTCAGCTACATAAAGGTTAATAAATGTATAGGACTGCAGCTGTTAAACATGTAGTCAGTCATTATATTTATTCATGTTGTAAATCAGCTGTAACCAATTAAAAATCAGCAGGGTCCGAATAAAGAAAATCCCTCATCCAGTAAAGGTCTGGAGACATTTTTAATTATAATCTGTTACTTTAAACAGAATTAATCACTGATATAAAATTAGGTTTTTATGCATCCATGTTATACATTGACTTTTTAAATAAAAAAAATATAAAAAATAGAAAAATTTTCCATTTTAAAATCTAAAGTGTTTGTTGAAGTAGAGAACAACAATTGTTCAGTTTGGTTTATAGAAAATTTCCTGATTCCCATATTTTCTCAAACACCTGAACTGAGCGTTTGTTATTTTCTTTTTTTTCTGTCTTAATGTTCGCAGTGGGCTTTATGCTGCCCTGCAAGGCTTTAAACCTGGGTTTGAATGCAGACTAAGCCATTCTAAAGCACATATCAAGGTGCTCATTTTGACACTGTCATTGGACAACATGCAGTAATTTATAAATGTTTTAAATCAGGTTGGGTCAGAATAGAAAACACCAAAGATTATGTAAGATGTGTTTTTTATTTTAGATTTTAAGTCAGTTATTATCATCCTTTTATTCTCTAAACTTTTGTACTTTTATATTTACACTTATAGTAATAATAATTTAACTTTATTGATCTCACATTGGAGAACCTCTGCATTTAACTTATCCCCTTGGGGAGCAGTGGGCTGTCATTGTGCAGCGCCCGGGGAGCAATCAGGGTCTTGCTCAGGAACCCAGAGTGCAGGCTGTGGGATTCGAACCAGGTGCTTGGAACCTTCTCAGAGCACAAGCGCACTGCTCTAACCACTAACCCGCCCCGGAGGTCTTTAACGGGGTCAGCGACCCCTAGGGGGTCAACAGAGGTACTGCATGGGGGTCGCTAAAGTTTTGGTTGATTAGATTTTTTTTTATATTCCCTCCTGCAATTTTTTCCACTAATTGAAATGTCTTTAAATCCACATTAACATGAATTCAACAGACTGTAGTAAACAGATAAATGGAGGCAGAAGATGTCTTTCAGTCATCAATGCACACATTCAGCGACACACAGGAGCTCTTTCAAGCTGGGCACCGTTTCATTCACAACACCTGTCCCATCAACCAGGAATCAGAAATACTTTAATAATCCCAGGGAGAAATTACTTTAGTTACATTACTCCATCTGGAATAGAGTGACTAGAGAACCAGTTTGATAGAACACTATTTTATGCAATATATATAATTAGGGGGCCCCGCTCCATCAGTTTGGGGGTCCTTGGCCTGGAAAACGTTGAAGACCCCTGCACTAAGCCAACTCTCCCCCCTTTGAGATAAAGGGCACCGTAACTAATATCAATCATTTTAATTTATTTACTACAATAACAACTTTATTAATCTATAAATTATTATTTACCTTTAAAGAACTGTGGCTGTGACAAAATGCTGCTCATAGGAACACAAATATATAAAGTAAAAGGTAAGAAGAAACAGTAAAAAATAGCAAGAGAAATAATAAAGAATAATAAAAAACAACAATTCCATCCCACATTGGATGCCAAATAATAAAGATGGGTTTTAAAAGTAGACAGTGAAGGGGCTGATCATGGCCCTGCAGCAGGAGCACTGAGAGCTCTGTCTAAACAGCAGGCGGCCAGTAGAGGAGAGACGATGGAGGTAATGTGATTCCTCTTTACGAATTCAGTAAGGACCCTGGTGGCAGAGCTTTGGACTGACTGCAGACATTTCTGGGAGGACTGGCTGATTCCAAGCTAAAGCCCATTAAAATGTTACAAATATATTGGCTGCTGTTTCAGGGTGGTGTTCAGAAAGAAAGGGTCTGACCTTCATCAGCTGTCGAAGACAATAAAAACTGGAATCTACCTCTGCTTTAACCAGAGGATCTCATTTAAAGGAAAAGTCCAGTCAGCACGGAATAATCAATGGATCATTATTTATACCTAAAACTAATTACATTTGCAGTGAATTAATAAATTTAGCATTAATCATTAAAAAAATACGGACAGGTTTGTCGTTGGATTGCCAACATCAAGAGGGAGGATTTGCCATCGAACTTCTGGCCAGAGAGAAAACACGTAATATGTAGCCAACATTTGGAAGAAGAATGTTTTCAAGATGACTTGGATAATAGAGTTGGGCACGTTATTTCGAAAAAGTAATTAGTTAAAGTTACTAGTTACTTCTCCCAAAAAAGAGTTACTAAACTTATTAAACTTTTCGTAAATTATGTTCATAATTTCTTCCTTTTTTCTGCTTTCAGAGGCTCCAAAAACCGAGAAGAACTTTGAGGAAAGGCTAATTTTTAAGACTTTCATTCTGAAGTTTGTCAACGCGTTCACACCAATTATTTACATTGCTTTCTTCAGGGGAAGGTTACTACTGAACTCTTTTCTTATTTTTATCTATTTATTTCATTAAGATGAATATTTAAATTTCCTATTTTCCCTTCTAGACTGGTGGGCAGACCAGGCAGATATCTATATGTGTTTGAGTCTTACAGAATGGAGGAGGTGAGGCTCACATTCATTTCTATGAATCTGAAAATCAGTTTTTTTCCGCCTATGCACAGAAATCCTTATTCTAAAGCAAATGACTCAAATAAAGCACTGAGTGTGAATAGTGTCTGCAGAAACAGCACAGTCCAGGGATATCTTCTGTTTTTTAAATCAATTCTAATGCATAATGTGAACCCATAAGAGCAACTGGAGTCAATCTCCTGTTATTCAAATGTTTAATTAACATTTCATTGAGGTTTACTTTCTGCTACTTATAATTATAAAATAACGATAAGTTATCCTAACTTTTTTTGCTGCTGTTTTTTTTTTTTGCTTCTAACCTTCTGTTCGGTGTCATGGTGGGATTAAGGGACCTAACCCACATGCAGAACACACTCAGACACGGAAGAAAAGTTTGACAGTTTTCTGATCACACAATGGATAATAAAGACTGATTATGATTAACAGGTCCGGGACTGGTCACAACAGGGTTCTCTGCAGAGAGGGACAGTTCGGTTAGCTGAGATCCAGGTTCAGTTGTTTGTTGAATTATGCAGGTCTGTACCTGTTCAGTGGTTGACTGAGCGGCAGAGGGAGGGAACCAGGAGGGTCCAGAGGCAGATGGTGAGCAGAGGGCTTGGCAGTGGCAGGGCTTGACTTCAGACTTCTCGGTGTTCAGATCAGAGGTTTTCTCCAGTTCTCTTCTTGAGAGCGGGTAGGCAGGTTCAGACAGATTGATCATCCAATGATCTCCAGAGATCAGACAGGTAGTGCAGATGAGAAACTCTTCCAGAGTTTTCAGGATTCAGTTCGATTCTTCCTAGGAGGCAGAGAGAACAAAACTGGTTAGGTTCAGGTTGCAGTTTGTAGCACAGACCTGAAAAACCCTAACATCTACTTCCAGCCGCCACCAACAGTAGAGGAAAAACCCCAAGAGGCGAGCGGGTCTGAGGCAGCTGCTGCTGGGGATTCCCAGTGACAGCGCACCGCCGGTATGTGGGGGTCTGAGCGGCTCCCACAGAGAAATAATCTTTGAAGGCAGGATGGTAATCTGGATGAACTGACTGCACAGACCATGTTTTCAGGAGGACTTTCTCTCTTCAAAATAGGTTCAAGCTACTTTTTAACCACTGATCACAGCAAATATAGCAAAGCTGCTCTCTGGCATTGAACACAGGAGCAGCAGCAGCATCTGGACTCACTTTACTGGACGCCTGACCTTAATATGGAAAAGCATCAAAACCGAAGCAGCAGAAACTTTTTTGCTGCTTCTAGTTCTTGCGGTCTAAACGTAGCATTAAAATAAGCCAAGCGACTCTCTTGATTTCATCCGCCATTGTTCCAGGCAAAGAAAGGATAGGATAGCTCCGCCCAACGCGCATCAGACCCACTTTTCAACCACAGCTAGAGCCTCCGAATTAAACTTGCACAAGCATTGAAATTGAAACAGTGTGCACATTTTTGCTGCTTCTGCTGCGTGTGGTCTGAACGTAGCATTAGATTCCCTAAACCAGGTGGAAACAGCAGCACCAATCATTGCAGCCTCACTACATGCACCGACTTTAGAAACGTTTAGATTCTTTAGCTGCAAACCAGATTTGCTCAGGAGTTCAGAGAGCTTCATGGCTGAGCTGCTCCATCAGAGTCTAGCAGCAGAAGCTCTTTATTCTCATCGCCCCTGAGATGTTAACTTGCATATCTCTCACTGACACGATGCTTATTGTTTGACAGCCAGTAAAATAAAATCAGAAATTTTTTTTTTATAAAAATCTATAAAAACTTTCCTTCAGAAATAAATTAAAGTCTGCCAGGCGCTCTTCTCAACCCTACTCTCAGAAGGAATTTTATCTTCTTGACCTGCAGCTGGATTTCTAAGGCCAGAGGGTTTCCCATATTCTCTCTGCTGACCGTATCCCAAGTAGCCACTATCATGCACTGAATTTGCTGCCCCCTAGAGGCTGTTTCTATGAAGTACCTTTAAAAATGAGCAAAGTTGCTTTGGCTGTACCAGACGTGATGAAGTTCAGTGTTATAGACTGATTAGATCAGTGTGTTTTCTGTAAACCTGTTTCTGGGAGAATGGCCAGACCCTCCAATAAACCGCCGTCTCTGAAGTGGTGAAGCTGTTTGCAAAGGCGGAGCCAAAATCAAGAAATCCCCCTCAAGATAAAAACTGATGTCACTCTGATTCCTATGTGTGTAGAGAGTATTTAAAGCTCTCGCTTCGTATCAGTCGCCCAAGGGACTGTGAAACAACTCCATCCAATGCTGTAATAAGAACTGTAGCTGTAGCATCTTATGTTATCTCTAATTTTCTAATCATTAATGATGCTGTGTAAAGGCAGAGTTTTTTTCTGGTGTTACTCTTTTTACTGTGTCTCTGGTTCCCAGTGCTCTGATGGAAGCTGTCTGATGGAGCTGTGCATCCAGCTGAGTATAACCATGCTGGGAAAACAGCTCATTCAAAACAACCTCTTCGAGATTGGAATTCCGTGAGTAAATCTCAGGCTTTGGCACAAAACATGGATTTTAAATCAAGTTTTAGCACTTTTTATAAAAACTGCAAAACTTTAAAAAGAACATTTTAATCATGAATCTGTCGGCAGAGTAAACTTATGAAATCTATCTTGCTTTTTTTTACCCCCTCACATTTTTCAGCAAATTAAAGAAGCTGATTCGATACATTCAGTCGGAACAAGGAGCTTTTCAGGAGGAGGAGAGACAGAAGAAGCTGCGCAGATATGAAACGGACCACTTCCTGGAGCCATTCGGGGGACTGACGCCTGAATATATGGAGATGAGTAAGTAGAGGGCAGTCATTTTATGAACAGACTACTTTACAGATTAAGGCTGGACTTTAAACAGTATGCACCAAAACCTCATGTCGATGAGTTTTACATCCTGGTTGATGAGTTAAATCCTTATCCAGTCATCTGGTCTATAATGGAAATAATAAATATATGGCCTAACAGAGAAATGAGAAAGTAAGAAATCCTTTGGTAAAAGTAAAATAATTAGCTTTTTTCAAACGATTTGTTAGTTTTAACCATTGGCAGCTGGTGGAGTTCTGTCCAGGTGGCGCTATAACTTCAAAAAGCAATCAAATGTATACTAAGGTATCTGTCATAAAACGGGGCAGATGGACCCAGGATTCAAGGTTAGAGAGTCAGTAGGAAAGTTCAAAACGTTTATTATAACAAAACTAAGAGAACAGAAGCGGGTTGCTGTGGAGCTGTGGACCTGCAGAAGGGGGGCGGGGCTTCGCCCAATCACTAACACTCTCTGGAGGGAGAAACACAGGTAAGTGACCACAATAATCAGACAGGGGGTGAGTATCCGTGTGAGTCACTTACCTGGTTTAACAGTTCAGCCAATTCTCTGCGTGGAAGGCAGGATCTATCCGATGGACTGCCGAACGGGATCCGGCGCAGAGCAGTCCAGGGTTTCCCGGATCTATGCAGCCACCACAGAGAGCAGATGAGACCGATCCAGGTCAGAACTGGACAGTTCTGATATCCAGGAGTCCTCAACTCGATTAGGAGTTCCGATCTACACAGGAACAGACAGAAATGGGGTTCCAGGAATCCGCAGAGCGTCCAGGCCGATTCAGAGTTCCAGAGAGTCCAGCAACATGTTCACACAGACATGCTGAGATGAAGACAGGCGGGCTCATTGGTTGAGACAAGACTAGGTACCGGGGTTTCTGCAAGACTTTAAACTGATCTCCTCCTAAAAGCCAGGCTTATGGGAATAAAACTGATGCTCTCCGCATTACAAGCCAAAACCATCAGGGCCCCGCATAGAATGACCAGGGCACAATCAGGAAAGAAGGCAGACACAAAAACCCTCTCAATCCGCTTGCCGCCAGGAACCAGGACATGAGCCATGGAATAAACTAACTAAACAGACAATAACAGGCATAAACAGACAATGATCTGGCCCTGATAGCTGGGCTGAGCCAAATATAAAGCAGAACATACAGGTGGATGGGATCAGAATAAAGCAGGTGAAAGACATGAACATTTAGGGCCAGCTATCAGCGCAGGTCATGACAGAATCACAGCAGTATATATACATGAATGCCAACAACATAAAAACTGCATTCTAACATGTTCTGCAAAGTGCTTTAAATCAGTCCTTCCTGTCTTTATCCATGCTGGGTCAGATCCTGACGTTTGAAAAATGAAGCAGGCAAAGCAGAATAAAGCGTTATCTCACTGCATGCAGTTAGCCTAGCCTTGTAGCTAAATAATTGCTGCTTTACTTATCACTTAAGCTTAAATATTTATCTTGCGCATCTAAAAAAAAAATTTATATATTTCCAATTTTTTAAATTTAATATTTACATTTTTTTTGGTCATAATTAAGGTCATTGGGTGGGTGGTGCGGCGCCTTAACACTCTCTATTGGCTATCCACCACTGGTTTTAACAAATTTATAGAAAATAACTCCAGACCTAAACTGATCCTGGATGGATTCATCTAGTCCTAAATCTGTGCTTCATAAAGACGATAACAATTTCAAGTCGTCATAAAACAGGAGTGGAACTCCAGGCTAAAAAGTTAGCTTGGAGGAAAGCCAAAGCTGGCTAATCTTGGATGAATTCGCAACATATCGAGAAATGCTGCTGAGGAGTAATTGCTCACATACAGTAGCAGCCATTAAAAATGGCCCTTCCCAGTAAAACGCCAGCCAAATAGCAGCCCATTTCCCTACAACTCCCAGCCACTGGAGTGTCCCCCTCTTGTGCATTTTTTTACTCTGACTCCACCCTTTCACTGAATTACAGGGTCTGACCAGGAGATGGCGATTTTCTTTAGATCTTAATGTCCACAAATCACGGCGGAAAGAATATTTTAGAACAAAGATTGATGTTTAAAAAGCAATTGTAGGGGAGAACCAAGGGCCAGACAAGAAAACTGGGGAAATGTTGAATGGCTACTACTGTAGATCTAACCGGAAAGGGCACTAATGCCCCCCAGTAAACGGAATCCAATTCATGACTAAATTGGATTCCGTATCCAGTTTAAGACTGTCCCCCAACCACTCTGTAGAAATCAGGGATTTATTAGTTTGGTGCTGCAGAGATGCTAGTTGCCTCCTATCCCTTCTGCAGAATTCAAGCAGTGATTCTCTGAGGTCAGAATTCTTCCAAAAGAACAAATATGCAATGAAACTAAAACACACGCTGATTTATTCCCCTGGTGCATTCTGAAGGTTTCAGATTCATAACCACCCAGCTGAAATATAACACACACACACTTTCCATGCGTCATACCCTCGCATGTCGAGGATGCTTGGAAAGATAATTTAACAGATGTTTCTCAATAAAAACGCTTTTAGAAATGACGATCTTTCCACCATCAGTCATCCAGTCATTCAAGCAAACACTGATGGTGGTGAGCTACATTGCAGCCACAGCTGCCCTCACTGATAGAAGCAAGGCTGCTGTACACTGACGCCACCGGGCCTCCTGACCACCATCACTAGGCAATGCAGGTGAAGTGCCTTGCCCAAGGACACAATGGACCTGAAAGCTGGAGGTTGGGCTTGCAAGGCAAACTCCTTCATCCGACTCCACTGTTGCTGATCTGATCTCAATTATGTCTCGGTAGTTTTGAATGAGAATTAAAGAGAATGAGATGAGATGAATCTGAGATGTCAAACAGTGAGCAGTGAGAGATAGCGTGTTAATTTGTAGCTGAGCCAGAACTGAGATGGTGGATCCAAGTAAAGAGATGAGTGAATGAGATACATATTGGAAATCAGCACAATACGTCTCATTTTCTCTTAGCTGAGATCTGGAAAAGAAAGAGATATAGAGAACTACCACCGCTCTCACTGTCAGACTTATTTTTCAAGAGAGAAATTTAAGAAGAATAAAAAAAAACACTCTGGTATCAGTCAGAACTCATTTATATCTAGGAGATGTAAATTTGACATAAAGGATATCTGATCTTCAATTCTGGTTTGCTAAGGGCCAGCCTTTGCTATGGACCAGCCTTTGCTAGGGGCCAGTCTTTCCTATGGACCAGCCTTTGCTAGGGCCCAGTCTTTGCTAAGGACCAGCCTTTGNCAGCCTTTGCTATGGGCCAGTCTTTGCTGAGGGACAGCCTTTGCTGAGGGCCAGTCTTTGCTGAGGTACAGCCTTTGCTATGGGCCAGTCTTTGCAGAGGGCCAGCCTTTGCTAAGGGCCAGTCTTTGCTGAGGGCCAGCCTTTGCTAAGGGCCAGTCTTTGCAGAGGGCCAGCCTTTGCTAAGGGCCAGTCTTTGCAGAGGGCCAGCCTTTGCTAAGGGCCAGCCTTTGCTGAGGGCCAGTCTTTGCTGAGGGACAGCCTTTGCTATGGGCCAGTCTTTGCTGAGGGACAGCCTTTGCTATGGGCCAGTCTTTGCTGAGGGACAGCCTTTGCTGAGGGCCAGTCTTTGCTGAGGTACAGCCTTTTCTATGGGCCAGTCTTTGCTGAGGATTCAAATGAATGATCCTTGAACCAAATGATATAAAACTGGATTTTATTCAATTATACTATTAGACCGATTTTAATGCATTTGAATTTTAACTGTGTTTTAGGATTGTGTCCTTGGATAACTTATTTTGATTGAATATAACCCAAATAAATGAAATTTAATTGGATTATTTTGTATTCTTGTTTTTTTTTTTTTTGCAGTTATCCAGTTTGGCTTTGTCACGTTGTTTGTGGCGTCTTTCCCGCTTGCTCCATTATTCGCTCTCCTCAACAACATCATTGAAATACGGCTTGATGCTAAGAAATTTGTAGCCGAGTTACGAAGACCAGTGGCGGCGAGAGCCAAAGATATTGGTGAGTTAGAATAAACCCATTTTCCTTTGTTGAGGTGCAGTGAGGTTAACTGTTCAGGGAATTATTGTTTTATTTTCATGTGTAGGTATATGGTACGACATTCTGAGAGGAGTGGCAAAAGTTGCTGTTATCATCAATGTAAGTAAAACTAAACACACACATCTGTTAACAATAAAAAAAAAGTTAAGAAAAACAATCCACTGGACTTTGTTTTCAAGTTTGAAGACGTTTCTCTTTCCATCCAGGAAGCTTTTTCTGCTGGTTGACCCGCTTGTTCGGTTCAATTTGCATGTTTTCTAATTGAACATTTGGTCCACTCTATAAAACCTCAAAGTTAATGCTATTTCTGACATTTTTATTGAAAGAGCTTCCTGGGTGGAAAGAGAAACATCCTCAAACTTGAAAACAAAGTCCAGTGGATTGTTCTTTAACTTTTTTGGAATGACAAAGACCTGGATGACTGAGAATCTTCACCAGCATCTGTAAACATGTATACTTTGAATTAGATTATGCCAGACCTTTAACTTGGAATATTTCATAGGGTGTTCACCTTGGTGTATCATAATCCCAGCTGTGCATGGTGTATCGGGGTCGGGGGATCCTCCCCATGGAAAATGTTGAAATTTAGACTCTGAAACACTATTCCCTGCATTTTGAGTTGGAAGGCAGCTCACATTTTGTCTTTGTTTCAACACTACTGTAGTCCTGATTATTGGAGGTATGTGTGCTTGACTAGAGGTGGAAATGTCATAAGGAATACCTGAAATCATTTTTAGCTACAATATTATGTTTCATAGGTTAATTCAAACATTCAGAAAGTCTAATGCTACGTTCACGCTGCACGCCATCAAAGAAGCTTCTGCTGCTTCATTTCTGATGCTTGTCCACATTAAGGTCAGACGTCCAGTAAAATGTGTCCAGATGCGTCTGATGCTTCTGCTGCTCCTGTGTTCAATGCCAGAGAGCAGCTTTGCTATATNCTTTGCTATGGACCAGCCTTTGCTATGGACCAGCCTTTGCTTAGGGCCGGTCTTTGCTGAGGGCCAGCCTTTGCTAAGGGCCAGTAGCTGATAAGGGCCAGTCTTTGCTAAGGGCCAGCCTTTGCTTAGGGCCAGCCTTTGTTGAGGGCCAGTCTTTGCTATGGACCAGCATTTCCTAAGGGGCAGTCTTTGCTAAGGGCCAGCCTTTGCTAAGGGCCAACCTTTGCTATGGGCCATACTTTCCTAAGGGCCAGCCTTTGCTAAGGGCCAGCCTTTGCTATCGACCAGCCTTTGCTAAGGGCCAACCTTTGCTATGGGCCATACTTTGCTATGGACCAGTCTTTGCTGAGGGCCAGTCTTTGCTGAGGGCCAGCCTTTGCTGAGGGCCAGTCTTTGCTGACGGCCAGCCTTTGCTGAGGGCCAGCCTTTTCTATGGGCCACTCTTTGCTGAGGGACAGCCTTTGCTGAGGGCCAGTCTTGCTGAGGTACAGCCTTTGCTATGGGCCAGTCTTTGCTGAGGGCCAGCCTTTGCTATGGGCCAGTCTTTGCTGAGGGCCAGCCTTTTCTATGGGCCAGTCTTTGCTGAGGGACAGCCTTTGCTATGGGCCAGTCTTTGCTGAGGTACAGCCTTTGCTATGGGCCAGTCTTTGCTGAGGTACAGCCTTTGCTATGGTCCAGCCTTTGCTATGGACTAG
>NW_015150847.1:514940-515970 GCF_000732505.1 Cyprinodon variegatus
GCTATATTTCCTGCAGTGCGTAGAAAGTAGTTTGAATCTATGTTGAAGTGAGAAAGTCCTCCTGAAAACATGGTCTGTGCAGTCAGTTCATCCAGATTACCATCCTGCCTTCAAAGATTATTTCTCTGTGGGAGCCGCTCAGACCCCCACATACCGGCGGTGCGCTGTCACTGGGAATCCCCAGCAGCAGCTGCCTCAGGCCCGCTCACCTCTTGGAGGTTTTCCCCTACTGTTGGTGGCGGCTGGAAGTAGATGTTAACGTTTTGCATGTACGTAATCCAAACTGCAGGCACCAGGATAATAAAATCAAACATATTTTGCCAGCAGGTTTCTACATTTTAAGTTAATTTAGGCGTTAATAAACTGCTTCAGAGGAGTGATCATAGCGCTCTGCATCAGCAGTGCTGTGTCTGACTCCCTGCCAGCTCCCAGATCAGCTTCTCTGATTGGTTGATGTGGCGCCTCGTCCAGCAGCTAAATTTAAAATTTTCCAACTCCAGCAGCTGCTGCTGGGGAAATCTTTTATATCTGAGTAATGTTTCAAGGGTAAAATAGTGCATACCAAAGCTGTACATCCCAAAACCAGGGCAAACAGTTTGTCATTTTATAGTAAAGGCCGTACAATGTAAGACTGCATGCATTGCTAGCTATAAGCCTGCATTATGTTTAAATAAAAAGAGCAAAGAGACTAAAAACAAGGAAGGAGAAGTTAGAAGACCTAAAGATGTTACTGTTCATCACAGCAACGTCAGAGATCCTGATTTAAGGGAGAGTCGTTTCTTTAACACCATGACTTCCTGGAAAAAGCACCAGAGCAGGCATGTGTGGACTGTCATGCATGTGAGACGGTGCCGGCGCTCTACAGAGTGTCTTGGACAGAGATCTCAGTGACGGAGAATGTGCTGAAGTTGCAGCCCCAGTTTGGGTGTCACAGCCCTGACTGAAACCATTGGCAGACTGAGACTTTCCACTACGGTACCTCTCCTTCTGCTGTCATCATCTTGGTATTTTTTTAAATGTCACATGTTTT
>NW_015150847.1:517371-518728 GCF_000732505.1 Cyprinodon variegatus
TAGCCATTTACCCTGAAATCCATCTACTTTAATCCTTGTAATGGATAGTAAGTCTAATAATTTTTTTAGACTATTTAATGTAAATTATTGGAAGTGAATTTTCTAAATGTTGCAGATTGTTTATGGGTGTTTGTCTGTTTTGATTATCATTGATTGTGGTTGGTTTAATGGTATTTGTACTGTAATTTTTAAGGGGTTTTTTGTATCTCACAGGGCGCCATAGAAAATGAGGGCGGGCCCTATAAAAGCTGGTAGAACCATTGTACCAATGAATGACTTGAACCGTTAAGCTGTTTGTCTTTAAGAAATAAACACTTAGTATTTCCCAAGGAAAGCAGACAGTTTTCACTGTAGCAGCTCCCCAGCATAGATGGATTTTGAATCAATTAAAGTTGCAAATCATGTCTTAAAGTGCATATTCTCAGGTGACACTTTGAAATTTGTGGACTTTAAGATACATTTACAACTTTAGTTGATTCAAAATCCATCTCTGCTGGTGAGATGCTACACTTCTCAATGTCCACTCCAATGTCTCAATGGTTTTGAGTCAATGTTTCCCAAATTTCTTGTCTTTTTATGTGCTCTCTCTGTCCTTTGCTTGTTTTCTTAGAGAGCAAAACCTACATAGAAAGTACAGTGAATCCGTTGTTGATTTACTGAAAACATGCACTGTCATGCACTGTGCGATTTATGGAGACTTACTTCCTCTGCTTTCAGGGTGAATTAGGCAGGTTGGCTGTTGTTTTGAATGTTTTTCACTTGAAGACTATCCCAAAGTGGAATAGACAGTAGCTGAGTGGTGCAAACACTAAAAATAGACTTGCAAACCCTAAAAAGTAGAAATGGAAATAGGTGGCAACCATAACATTCGCTGCAAACAGATAAATGATGTAAACAAAAAACATGATGCAAAAGGAAACATTCTGCAGTAACATCTACAAGATAAGAAAAGCTCCAAAGGACAGTGGAAGTGCTGCAGACGGTTTGGCTAAAACAGGATGCTGAGACATTGTTTGAAATGGAAACCTACCTTTTCTGTCCTCCCTAAACGTCCTCTGGACGGGCAACCTGTTTTTTTTCTTTATAAGATAAAAACCAAGTAATGCTTACGGTCAGTTTTCTTTCTAAAGGCATCAGATATTTCTTTGCACAGTTTTTACTCTGCTTTCAAACATCAGCAGCATTCAGTTCAATTCTTGATCCTTAAACAGGAAAACACTTCTAGTACCTGAAGCACTTGATGTGATTGCTGCAACTTGCAGGACAGAGCCCCCTGGGGGCTGAAACCAAAATAAGGAGGAGCAGACAGAGCAGGTCAAAAGAAAAAAGAAAGAAAAACTTGGATAAACTTCCCAGA
>NW_015150847.1:519558-520943 GCF_000732505.1 Cyprinodon variegatus
AACAAAGGCGCTACTGGAGAATTAAAATGGATGTTTATGAGCACAGATAACATGTTTAGCACCCGCACTCTAGGAAAAAGCCTGAACCTCTGCTGTGTCCTTTGGTAGAGTTGATCTGGGCTCAGCTGGCTGCGTCATCAATGCGCTGCAAACCTGGATCATGAACGCAGCCATACCAGAGTAAGGATGAGCCAGGAATTAGTCTAAACACAACATTTTTGAGCCTTTGGCCGGTGTCCTTCAACCTTTACATGCTTTGACACATCTGACTCAATGATTAGTTGAACGGCAGAGATGGAACTCATGCTAGTGAAGCAGTTTAGTCCTTTGCTTCTGATGTAAATGGCTGTAGACAGATCTCATACATGGAATCCATTGGCCGTCGACGATTTTAGTTTGGGACCCCTTGTCTTTGGTGAAGAAAAGTTTCTGTTCATTACAGTGCTTTTAAATTGGCTCAATATGGATCACAATCAATTGGATCTTGTTAGTAATGTCTATCTGGTTGATAGACCCCTCTGTTTATCAAAAGTATAAATGATGTTGAAAAAGAAGAGGATTCAGCCATATATTCAGTTCCTGTTGTCTAACTAAAATCTAAATGTCCACCCCTTTTTCTAGGCATTTGTCATCTCCTTCACATCAGACTTCATCCCTCGGATGGTGTACCTGTATATGTACAGCCCTGATGGCTCTTTGCATGGATTTGTCAACCATACCCTGTCCTACTTTAATGTCAGTCACTTTGAGCCCGGCAAAGAAACTATGGATCCAATGCCTTATGGATACGCCATTGATGTTTGCAGGTAGGAGTCAGTCTTGCTTATATATATGAAAGTCTTCTTGATTTTGTTTTCTATTTTCCAAAATGAAGCAACAGTTTCCCAGGAAGCTTTTATTCATGGTTTAATTGCTCCTTTTAAGCAGACAGTGCATCAGAATTGTGGATAACTAGGTCTAATCATAATATACCCATCTACCCACAAAGCCTCTATGCATGTCAGGGATCTAGTAGGCTGGTTTAAGGGCCGACCTGCTGCTGCAAAACTTTCACCTTAAAACATATATGTTTTATATAAAACTGCTGTGAAAATTACACAAGCCAAACATATATTTACAGAGCTGAAACCCAGTGCAGAGCATGACTTATTCTTGCATAATGTATTCAGGTGATATATAAGTGAAATATAAGTTCCGGTGATCATTGTGGTCTATTCCACAACATATTTTATTTAGGTTTCATAATGATAGGGAAAAAGAAGGGACGCAGGTTTCATGATACTAATTAGTAGTTAAAATATCATCAACAAAGACATGGGTTTGGTTTCGAAACGCTTGGATTCAAAAACAGGTATTTTTAACATACAAGTTTAGAGGTGGGAATA
>NW_015150847.1:523075-523584 GCF_000732505.1 Cyprinodon variegatus
GCCACAATATTTGGAGCTACAAAGAAAAACAATATAATCAATGAACATTAGACAGGTGATTATCTCTCCATCCATTATTCTCAGATCATGCAGATCTTGTCTCATTCAGTTTTCTTTTCACTACCTCTAATGTTTTTCATGAGGAACGTTCATATATCAAAACTGAGTGGCAGAAAAATAGACCTATGCCTGGAAGTGGGGCTTTGAACTCAGAACCTCAGGATTCCAAGCACAATGACCTAACCACTAGGCTGCCACTCCCTAAGGCACGTATTAGCGTGAAGGGGTGCTGCCTACGGACCCACACTGGCAGCTCATTCCCTCATTTAATAGCAGTACGGGTGATTTAGCACTTGAGCTAGCCAGCCGCTAAGCCATTTGTGGCTTTATTAAGGAAGTAGACTATTCTAAACACTGTACATCTTCTGTGCAGAGAGAACTTAAATTTATCGGCAGCAAAATTTGTGATGACGATGAGGGACAGAGAGAGTCATCATGTCCTCCAGCAG
>NW_015150847.1:524847-526409 GCF_000732505.1 Cyprinodon variegatus
GAGCTTGGTCTGATATTATCATAACATAACAAACAATCCTGATTAATATATAATAAATCATTATCATAATTGTTATTATTATTATTATTATTATTATTGTGATCTTGAGCATAAGGTGGAGGGTTTGGAGCCCGTCAATCATTTTTGGAAACCATGCTGAAAACTGAAGTAGATAGAAGATTATATTTGAAGTGCGTTCTGAATATAATTTGTTACAAGTTGACACAAAGAAAAATTTAGTAGATGATAAGCTGGCTTTATGTGTGTTTTCCAGGTATAAGGATTACAGAGAGCCTCCTTGGTCCTCCACCCCGTATGAAATCTCCAAGGATTTCTGGGCGGTGCTGGCCGTGCGCCTGGCCTTTGTCATTGTTTTCCAGGTGAACAGAAACATTATCATCTAAACAGTTCTTAAACATCATAAAATGACTGAAGATTCTTGATTCTGAATGTTTTTGTTTTTATATTTTTCAACTTTTTACAAACAGCCTAGAAAAAAGATCATACCAAAGAAATTCAAAGGGAAATGATGTCAATTGAAAATGTTGCAAAGCAAAAACAATAAAGGTGTTAAAACTTTGACAGAGCTGCATGTGCCTTTGCTCATTATGTTTATAAGACAAAGGACCTTCGCCTCAGTTATAAATCCATTTTGTTTCCTTCTGTCAGAACGTTGTGATGCTGATGAACGATATCGTTGACTGGCTAATCCCAGACATCCCCAAAGATATCAGCCAACAGATCCACAAGGAGAAGATTCTGCTCGTCGAACTCTTTATGAGACAAGAACAAGGAAAGATCAACATACTGGAGAGAGGCGGGTCATCGAACACCAGCGAGACGCACAGAAGAAGCCACAACAACAACAACAGCACTTCCACTCATCCCTTCTGCAAAGAGCAACCCAATGGCACCAAAACCTTCTGATGGCAGCGGGGGTGTTACGTCAAAGCTTGCATATAGGTTTTATTTTTGATTTTGCTCAGGTCCACCTTAAATCACTGTTTCATGTCTAAAACATTCCAACATCTTTAAGAGCAGCTGGCCAATCAGGCGAATGAGAGTCTCTGTCTGCTTCGTTAGCTTAGCTTTGCTCTTTATATTTGTAAACAACTTTGCACGCATGTTAACATACAAAACGTGCATTTGAATATAAAAAAGGCTTGTTAAGAGATCACAATATATTTGCATAAAATGTATCAATAAATTTGAAACTTTATATTCATGCGTTGTAAATGGTTGGTAGTATAAACACATGTATATATATATAAAAAAAAAACTCTTCCTCACCCATCGCGGGCGGTCTTCCCCCCTTATTTCCTCCAAGCTGGGGTGCTCTACCAGAGGCCTGGGAGCTTGAGGGTTCTGCCAGTATCTTTGCTGTTCCTAGAACCGCACTCTTCTGGACCGAGATGTCTGATGTATTTCCAGGGGTCTGCTGTAAGGGCCCCAATGACCACGTTTACCACTGTTGCTCTGACCTTCTAAGTTTTCTCCAGCTCTTCTCTGAGCCCCTGGTATTTCTCTAGTTTCTCATGTTCCTTTTTCCTCATGTTGCAATC
>NW_015150847.1:528024-533357 GCF_000732505.1 Cyprinodon variegatus
GGCAGCATAACGTTCTCCACGGCTTCTCCAGACCCTTTCACGTCTGTCACATGTGCTCAGGATGAAACCTGCTCTCATCTGGGAAAAGCACAGGGCCCATTGCTCCACAATAGTAATGAACTTTAACCGTAGTGCATATGCAGGACCTTTTGTCCAAGTCACTGGGAAATAGATGAATAGGTAGATGGGTAAATAGGTATATTAACTTAGAAAGGCTGTTAAAGGAAGATTTTACCAGAAAAATTCATCACTTCTCACATGAATTATTTCTCCATTTTAAATCTGAACCTAATGTCTCAAAACTGCAATGAAAAAATGCAACAAATGTAGGACATGTCCTGCTTTTCATGCCTAAAAAAATGTCCGAGGGGAATTTCTAAATTATCCAGGATTTTGGTCACTACCGTGCAGCAGAACAGAGGCGTCAGCTCCGCGGTGAAGTTGGTTTGAAGTTGGATTTTGGATATTCAAACTAATATAAAATCATGCCAATAGATAACATATGTAAGGCACACTTGCTTTTATGCAATTTTTAGCTATTTTCAATTTTAAAGATATTTTTAAAGACAAAAGTTGGGACTTTTCTTCAAGTCATGTGACCGACTGACTCATATTCTTTGTGAAATTGTTCTACAACTTTAGCCCGATGGGGTACATTCATCTTTATTCCATTTGAAGCCTTTGTATATTTTTGGCGGGGGGAAGCATACCGGGTTCGGTCTGTACTGGGCCCAGGGTCCGGTCCAGGGTGTACAGCCCCCCCCCTCAATAAAAAAAAAAAGGGTCCTCCTTTTCAAAACCCAAATCTGGTTCCTAACAAATGGGACTTTGAGAGTCGTCTTCATTCATAGCTGATCACGCCTGATGTCACCTGATTCTGCAGGGACGGCTCAACAAAACATCCAGGTAAGTTAAAACATCCAGGAAAGTCAAAACATATCATCCAAACTCTCAAGCCTGACCACAGCTGTAAACACATTTAGTCTGGTAAATGGTTACCAGTTACAACTTTGAACAGCAGGGGGCAGCATTGTAATAATAAATCCTATTCTTCCTCCAAAGGCCTGAGCTTTTTCAGATTCACTAACATCAACCAGGATATTTAAGGAGAGCTGGAGCTATTATAAGCACTCTGATTGCAACCAGGAGGTACTTAAAGGATAATATTAATAAAATGGCCTCATTTTGGACAACCTTAATATAAATTTAAAGTTTTATTGAAGTATAGCTCTTATAATCCACCAATCGGGAACAACCTCCCGGAACAAGTGCTGAAACCCTAAATTAGAATAAATACAGGTTAAAATTGTATTCTTTTTATCTTACATTACCTATTTACTGAAATAATAGTTCATTCTTCAAATCCAACCTTTTCTCCACCTGTCTGTACTTGTGTTATTTTCATGTGCAAAGCTTTAATTTGTCTTGTTAGTGAAATGCACTATACATGCATTTTAAAAAACAAACCTGCCTTGCCCATGTTAGCTCCTGTTCACACATCAGTTCCAGCTGTTTCAGGGGAAAAATAGAGCCAGATCTTTCAGACGTTGCACATCTTGACTGATGTCAGCTAACTGCTGGTTAATGTGAATCAGCTCAGCTAACTGATTGCTGCATGTTGGACGTCCAAACACAGACATCAGGGTTATTGCTTTTATTTCTTAAAAGTTTATTTTCAATAATGTTTTTCAGCAGAAGGTTTAGTTTGGCTATAAATAACTCTGGATAAGTATGGATGGAAAATAAAAAAACAAAGTTAATGTCAGTTACTGTGGTTAGAATACCTGTTTAGGTGTGGAATAGCAGGTATTAGGTGAGGAAGTAAATCTGTACTGTGGTTTTAACAGAGAGTGAACCCTACAGCATACAGAGTGAGCACAAAGAATTTCTCCACCTAAAACAAGAATTATCAACAAAATATATCTACTTAAAAATATTTTAGCTAAAGTCATCCTTAACCCCTTAAGTCCAGAAGGTCTGTGGAGCAAATTCAGCCTGAAACTGCTCCACAGACCTATATGTGAATTAAAGTAAAAAATCAGTTCCCCAACTATAAATTGGAAATATAATTGTTTGTATTTGTGTGACAGAAAGGCTTGAGGAATATTTTTCAGATGGAACCACTATTCTAAATGTCACCATGTCTGATTTATAGGTGATTAAACAAAGAAAGAATGAAAAATATTTAGCCTTGTCAATTTTTTTTTTGTAAAATAAACTCAAAAGACCATGAAGCCCATTTGAAACTCTGGATGAACCCTCAGACGTTATAGATCCACATCTTGACTATAAGTCAAGCTAATTTGGACTGAATAAGTTGAAGCATGTTTGTTCCACAAATGTTTTAGTGGGCAGAGTGCTAGGAGGAAAGGAGACTTTTTTGCAGACTGCCAAAAGTGTAAAAAAACATGTTTCCATTTATCAAAGGGAATCTGGTCAGATAAAAATGCTGATTTCCATTATTGGAGACTTTCTGCATGAGGCAAAGCCTTTACTTCTAATTTAGCCATAAGTTCATTAAAATTTACCAATAATATCACCAAACTGAATAGAAAATAAGAATAACATGTAACGCGTGCTGGTTACATCACCTGTAATGGTCGCAAAATGACCTCTGACCCCTCCTTGGAAATATCTAAGCCTCTAGTTTCCAATGATGGCGGCCATTAGGGGGCGGGGCTAAAAATGAATACCTGCTGTTGCATTACTCCTGCAGAGTCACACATGTCAGGTGGAATTTTAAATCTCATTTATTTGTTTACACAGCTATAAAACAGAAAGTATTAAATTTAAGGCTTAAGGGATTAATTATACTGGTAACTGCCAGGTGGGTTAACCTGTTATGAGAAAGAGATGAGTTTAGAAGAAATGTGAAACTATAACAACTGAGAGAGTCTGCAGGAGCACAGGAACATGTAGAATAAAGTGAAGGTTGATGCAGCAAAAATCAGGAAATATCATACCTGAGTCTGAATGTGGACTTTTTAATCTCCAATCCGATTTTTTCCATGTCCCACTGGCTGCGTCTAGAGAGGCTCCAACTTAGCAGGGTGAGCAGATCTGAGCAGGTTTTATTCACTTCTGTCTTTGGGCTATACGCATATTAAAACTATTTCCCACATTTGACTGGAACACATTATGAAAAGTTATAAAAACAAATAAAAAAAAACAGTGATGCATTCTATCAAGCAAAGCTTAACGAGTCTGTGCAGCATCTAGACCTAGAACAGATAGAGAATGTTCATCTATTAAAAACATAATGAGATCTATGTCTAAAGAAAAGAAAAACGTAGCAATAAACTCTGTGGGACGGTTTCCATGGTGACTGAGGCAGAGAGGTGATTCTCAGAGAGATCTGGGAAGTTTATCCAAGTTTTTCTTTCTTTTTTCCATAAAGTGGTGATATAGATACGCTGCTCTGACCTGCTCTGTCTGCTCCTCCTTATTCTGGTTTCTGTGAGGCTCAAAGACGATCACTACTTTATCCGTTCTCTGTCCTCCTGAGCTCCTATCATGGGGAAAGTTTTCTATTTTAATGTTTCATTCATTGTTTTTGCTCCACTCTGTCCTGCTTGCTGTAAACGCGATGAGCGACTCCAAACTGACTCTTACAGAAGAGGATTAGGGCCATTGAAAAAAAAATTAACTGATTTTTAAAAAAATTTTATTTCAGTTTAACATGGGGAAAAAGTCAGAATTCTGAGAATAAAGTCAGAATTCTGACTTTTTCTCAGAATTCTGACTTTAATCTCAGAATTCTGGCTTTTTTATTGTCAGAATAGTCAGAATTCTGAGATTTAATTCAGATTTCTCAGAAAACAATGCAGAATTCTGACTTTTTTCCTATTTTTAACTGAAATAAAATTTAAAAATCAGTTAACTTTTTTTTTTTCCAGTGGCCCTAATCCTCTTCCGTAGACTCTTTCCCCGTGAGATTAACAAAAACATTGTGAAAATCTCCAACTATACCTTTATTTTTTCTTTAACGCCATAGACCAGGCCTATCCCAAAGTTGGCCCCCAGGGGGCGCTGTCCTGCAGGTTGTAGAATTCACATCAAGTGCTTCAGGTACTAGAAGTGTTTTCCTGTTTAAGGATCAAGAATTGAACTGAATGCTGCTGATGTTTGAAAGCAGAGTAAAAACTGTGCAAAGAAATATCTGATGCCTTTAGAAAGAAAACTGACCGCAGGCATTACTTGGTTTTTATCTCATAAAGAAAACAAACAAACAGGTTGCCCGTCCAGAGGACGTTTAGGGAGGACAGAAAAGGTAGACTTCCATTTCAAACAATCTGTCAGCATCCTGCTTTAGCCTTTACTGTGACTCTGGTCCCATATAAGTTGATGATCATCTCCCCCAAACCGTGAGCAGCACTTCCATGGAACATGTAGAATAAAGTGAATGTTGATGCAGCCAAGGTGAGAAAATACCATACCTGAGTCTGCATGTGGACGACCTGTTAAGGAGGGCTTATAGTGGCTGGATGCTTTCAAAATATTCTGAATTGCAGGTTTACACTTTTTTTTTAGCCTCTTTATTCCAGTGAATAAAACAGCCATATAGCCATATACTCTGGAAACTCTCTTTGCTCCTGGTCAAAGGAATCTAGAAGAGGATTATTGCCGCTGGAAAAAAAAAAAGTGAACTGACTTTTTTTCTGACAATTCTCACTTTAATCTCAGAATTGTGAATCTTAATGTAGATGGGAACCATGAAGGCAGAGATGTGGAGCACTCAGCTTCACTGACAAAGATGTGAGTAGTTTGGGAGGAACAGGAACTCTTTGGTGGAAAATTTACATCCCTGAGGGGCCCCCAGTGATGATATTTCATTAATGGAAGAGCAGAAGATGATTAAAACAAGAGAGCTAGTCTATAAAACAGACATGACTACGGCTTGATGCTTGTTAGCTGTCAGAATTCTGAGATTAAGGTCAGAATTCTGACTTTTTTTCTCATATTATACTGAGATAAAGTTTAAAAATCAGTTAGGTGTTATTAGTTTCTCAGTGGCCCTATCCTCTTCCGTAGATAAAGGTACATCCAGCTTCAGAAAGTAAAAAAAAACAAAAAAATAATCCTTCCAAGGTTTTCATCATCCTGTTCCCTGAACCAGGTGAGGTTAAACCAGAGCAGGGACACACCTGCAGCTCTTAGATGAGTCCCTGCACTGCAAAGCTTAATGGCTAACGGAGGCGTCAAGTAACAAAGTACAAATACTCTATTACTTTACTTCTGTAGAAATATTGGCTATTTATACTAGTGGAGTCATTATTTTTTAGACAACTTTTACTTTCTATTCCTTTTTTTTTATTATTGTTTAATTTAAGGTC
>NW_015150847.1:534159-536627 GCF_000732505.1 Cyprinodon variegatus
AATAAGCATGAATACTTCTGACACCTCTGGTGGTGAAGTACCTAACAAGCAGCTATTAATGGGTTCCTGCTGGACTCGATGCAGAGAAGTATCTAAAGTTGCAGTAGACTCTGGACAGGAGTTTGAGGTCGCTGGTTTTAATATTAGTTTCCTCCCTGTCTATACTGCCGAGCTAGAAATGCAAATGTTTAGAACTAGTAAATAAACATGCTTTTTACTTTCTGAATCTAGATTATCCACCTCTACTGATGGCATAGATAAATTGTTTAAGTCATAATTTATGCTGAAAGCTTGTTTGCTGTGTGCATGATGGAGAGAGTCAGAGAGATGGAGTGAACACGTGCAGCGGGCTAAATGAAGAACTTACCAACCAAATCAGTTTCAAAGATCCATCTCAAAATATAACTGAAGATAAATTAAAGGTAAATGCAAGTAATTACTGTCCATTTAGATGATTACCTATAATTACCTGTAAACCGGCAGCATCAGATATGCGGCTGTGAGAAAAGGGGGGGGTGTATAAGAAAAACAGGTGGAGGAAGTTAGAATTAAAGAAACAGTTTGAAGGGGAAAAGTGCAGCGGAGGCAGTTAGAAAAGCGAGAGGTTAAAGACGGCGAGATACGAGGGAGGAGCAAAGAGCTGAGGAGTTATGGAGGGCCGGCTCCTAGTGTAGTGTTGACAAGTGTTTTTGTCAGCCGGGGTCAAGTGGTTGCTGTTCCTGCTCTCCGCAGCTATAAATGAGTGAAAAGTAGAGCATTAATCCCCCCTCATTAACAGAAATGCTGTGGACCTCTGACAGCAACAGTAATTGCAGGATGATGATCTGCTCTCCATGACAGCCATGATTATTTTTCTTTGAGTCATGTGACAGTCAGGTGATCTAATTTAGAAATGGAGACTATAACGATCTGATGTTAACTCTTTTGATTTAACCAAATAATCATGATTGATGACTGATGTCATTGATACCTGTAGGGCAGAGGGCACGGATTATTGGACCAGGGTCCGGATCCGGACCCCCCTTCTGGCTAATCCGGACCCAAACTGGTTTAAAACATTATTAAATTACCGCATGTTGTCCGACAACAGTGTCTAACTTCACTTCACTGCTTCTTCCGTTTGTATGGTAAAGCCTTCAGTTGCTCAGGGCCCCGCCCCTTCTTACAGCGTCAACATATGGCAACGCCACTCAGACAAACTGTATTGCACCCGTTTCTTAAGGATCAAATCTCTTCTGGAGTCTCAACATATTAATGTTGGAGTTAAAGGGATAGTGCAGTCTTTTTGGACTGAAATTCTTTGATATCTATTAGGACTAGTTTTGGCCACTATCAATCAATCCGCCATGTAGGTGCAAAAGACAATTACTGCAAACAGAAATAAAATACTATATTTTCTGAACTATGACTTTTTTTGGTTTGGTATTATCAGTGTGATGCAAAGTCTGTGACATGATGTAGATGGGATGAAATGTCTTTAATGTAGGGAAGAGGAGCCCCCATGATCCTCTCTGCTGTTCTCACCTTCTTCCAGTCTGAGGCGCTGCAGCCTCCACACCACACAGTGAGACAGCTGGTCAGAACGCTCTCTATGGTGTTTCTGTAGAAGGTGGTGAGGATGGGTGGGGGCAGGTGGGCTCTCCTCATCCTCTACAGGAAGTCCAAGCACTTAGGCAGTAGATATACACATCTTTATCAAAAAACCACAGTCTGTACTGTATGCAAGCTAAAAACCTTGAACTAGAAGGGTCTTGCACAGCTCTTTCCTAGTATTGTTACTCTGCAGCTTTAGTGTGTCCAATTTGGCAACATGGTGCAGCCTTAGTTTATAGACGGCAGACAATAAGTGACATCAGTCCAAAATGGTGATTGTTAATACCAAACTGAGTTTCTTGAATGTGCCCCCCCAAGAAGGCACACATATTGAGAACCAATCTGGGCCCAGACATACTGTGGTACCACATTTCCCCATGTGCTTGGAGAAATGAAGAAAGCTGGCCTGGAACTGAGGGGTTAGTATTTCTGTTTCCTACAAGACATGCAACCATATTTACATAAGGAGCCTGGAGAACAGAAAGTGTAAAAATTAGCTTTAGTCGACAGCAAACCTAACAAAGACTGGCTAAGAATGAAGAAATAGAAAGATGTCTCAGCTCAGATCCTGATCTCTTTGAGATGCTGTGATGTGACTTAATATCGGTGACATTGAGAAACATAATGATGAGATATAAAGTCCTGAATATAAAAATGCTATAATTCTTTTAGAAAACTGAATCAATAGTTAGAGAACATTAGTGAGCAAACAAAATCAATCTGGGATAAGTTAATTTAATTATTTAAAGGAGGGTTAGGCTCTAAAATATTGTCCAAAACAATAATGTCTGTCAATGTGCAAATCTCAATAAAACATTACCTAAACTTTTTAAAGGAGAAGTCCACTCATATTCAGAATTCAAACTTCTGAAAGT
>NW_015150847.1:540148-549073 GCF_000732505.1 Cyprinodon variegatus
GGCAGAAGCTTGGTTTGGTGTAGAAGGCTTCCAGCCGTACATGTTTGAGCCCTTGCCTCGCAATGCTGCCAGTTCTGTTAGCTCTACGCCTGCTGAAGACACAGACGTCCATCCCCGTGAACACTGGGACGGAACTCAATAGGAAAGGAAATAATTCTGATTTCTGATTTCAACTGTTGCGTATATTAGCTGCGACATATGAATCAAGATGCTATGACCGAAAACATTTGATTGACAGCTGACCGTTGATATATGATTGGCTGAATTTACAGTAGGTGTTCAGGCTGATGTATGACTAAGTGGCCTGCAGAAGATAACGAAAAAAAAAATACACAGATTTTAAGACAAGATATTCTTTAAATAGAAATCTTCTAACTTTTGGGACAATCTGGTCTGATAAAGAGTACATTTATATGCATGTTTAAGCCAGAATAATTTAACATTAATAGGATTTCCCTAGGAGTTTAAGAGGCCCAGTTATCAGTGTGTATCTCGGGTCCCTTTCATTCCTTTTTCTAAACCACAGTTGGTTGGATTGAGGATCTCAAAGGGAAAACAGGGAATAAAGTGTGCAGAAGTGATCCTAGGCCTCTCCCAAACACAGAAACACCTCTCTCCCTCACACTGGGCTCTCTGCCCCCTCCTCCCCCATTCCTCCCCCATTCTCCATGCAGCCCTCTCAGCCCGCCCACTTGTTCTCCTTTCTTGTCCCTCCTCCTCAGAGGAGCGACTCTGTCTCTTTCTGCACTTGTCTTTCCAGTCAAGGAGAAACTAATTGGAGGAAAGAATACACAGGAGGAACTTTGGATACATTGAGCGCAGCTAAAGTTTACTTCTCTGCAGCATGCCTCAGAAAGGTAAGCTTCATGTCTGCCCTGCAGAATCCCAGCAGGGTTTCTGCTCTAAGATGCATGAAAGTTTAGTTAACTTGCAGAAAATAAGAAATTAGCATTAATTGATAAAGTTAATGAACTCGAAATGAAATAGAGGAATAATAGACGTATTTTGTTAAATAGAAAACTAGAATATGCTCTAAAGACAGCAGGTGATTTGATTGAATGTGTCCCTAGTATTCCTGCTTGTCCAGATTCTGCATCTGGTCCAGAATCAGTGGGACATGCAGTGAGAATGAGGTGGAAAATGGAAAACTAAGCTCTGCGCTTCATGTGGGACCAAATGGAAACGGATCCATCGCTGCGCTGCGAGCCGCTCAGCTGATGGTGGATCAGGACGAGTCCAAAGGAAACAGGACAAAAATCAAATAAAAAGCTCACAAACTAAATCAGCAATCTTTTATTCCTGCTCTAATAATGATTTTCAAAAAAAACCTTCACTGTCAAAATTCATTATTTTCATGAAATATTAAATGTTTTCGCGCTTTTTATTATATAATATACGCAAATAATTCGTTTTGAAACTAATAAGAAAACGTATTTTAATTTCGGCTTAATACACAATTATTTATATTATTTGTTAGTTTTACTTTTGCATTTATTGCTGAAATTCTCAGCAGAGAGATTAGGATAAAATCCACTGGAAGATTTTAAAGAAGCTTCTTTTCTTTCATCCATGGTGCTGAAGATGCGCAGGGCCTCCATTAGATACTTTAATCACTAGTTCATGATCATGTTGCAATATATGGTTTAACTTTATAAAGTATTTTTCATTAAACCTTTGATGGTCGGGGGGGTGGGGGGGGACTGCAGATCAGAGCAACTCACCGTGGAGATCCACTGAAAGCATCAACCTGTTCACTGAACTGGAAGCACAGAAAGTCATTTTCTCTCCATTTCTCTTTTATTCACATAAAAGATAGAAAATATCTTTATAATGTCAACTGTTGGTCAGGAGGCCCAGAAATAAACTATATTATTCCATCACTTCAGTGCTTCTATTGCTGCTGGATTTAAAGACAAGTTTTATTTATTTAGTTATTTATTTATTTTTGTGGACTAAAACCATCAATGATCTGATATCCCGACTCTCTCAGTCAGTCGGATCCCAACAAAGCGGTCATAAAAGAAAAAGCTGACTTTTTAAAAGATTCTAAAAAAGATTCTGCTCTGCAAATGAATCATTGCAACAAATTAAAATTGGGTGTAAATTTTTTTAAATGATCACTTAAAAATGTTTAGTTTCCATAGTTGTGTCTTTGAACTATGACCTGATTGCCTGTTTTGTTTACTTAATAAAAGTTCTATTAATATTTATTTGAGACAGTTTAAGGTAAGTTAATTTGGCAAAGGAAAACTGGGGTTAAACTGGACCAGGCCTGTTTACTCTAATGTGGCCTTAAAATTCACATTCTTGGACTTTACAACTTTTTCCTTTTAAAGGCAGAATTTATATTAGCCAAAAATCTTTATTTTCCAATTAGAAAGACAAATAAAATAAAATAATGATGATGATAAAAAAGTTCCCATAATTTAAAATAATTGGATAAATAAATCAGCATCAATGGGCATAAAAGTTGGAGATCGTTTGAATTGAGGTTCTGATTGTTTTTGTGCGCATTGATCAGCAGCGCTGTTTTCTGGCTCCATCAGCTCCTCTATGGCCGCTGAACTGGAGAAATGAGGCTCCCCGCTGCGCTTTTCTCTCACTTTCTCTCTTTAAACGAGCCGCAGCTCCTAACGAGGCACAAAGGCCTGCGGGCCGGCGGCTGTTTGCCGCGCCGCGCCGCGCAGAGCCGCGCTGCGCGGAGCCGCGGCCTCTTTGTCCCCCATTCACAGGGAGAAAAGCTCCGGGTTCCAGCGGGAACAAGGTCCCCGCAGCCGGCCTGCTGCTCTGTGGAGCTCCGGCTCCTTCTTTATGTTGTTAATGAAAAAAAAAAAAAAAAAAAGAGTCTTTTCTTCGGGAACTTTTTCTCCCTAAAACAGAAAAAGGCTCCAGGTTTAAAGAAATAGAGCCATGCAGAAAAACCTCCCAAACATCAACCTGTTTCCTCCGGAGGAATAAAACATTTAGCAGAAAATAAAAAGAATAATATAGAATAGCCCGATTAAAGGCAGGCGATAAAGTTAAATAATATGAAGTTATTATGAGAAAATTAGGTTATACTGTTTTACATTATTTCGACAAATTGTTTTATTAATTTAAAATATGTTTCTTTTTTTATCTTTATTCCAAAGATGATTAATGAATGAATCAACTTTAGTCCCTGTTAGAGTCCAACATCTTCCAGATTCACACACATTTTCATCTGTAGTTCAAACCAGATATTAACATAAAATAGACCTTTAAAATGATCAATTAGAAATATAAAATTTAAACGGTATAAAAAGTACAAATATAGTGCTAATTGGATATGAAGATCTTAGTGGCGTTTTCAAAAATTGTAAAAATCTAATAGAATGAAGTAGAATATTTTTATTCTGTTTACGTTGAGTTTATCTGTTTTATCAGTGTGTGTGTGTGTGGGGGGGGGGGGATCCTTTATAAATATATGGATATAAAGCCAAATCAGTTTTGTCATTGGTATTTTTTTTCAGTTGCCGTAATTTGCCTGATAGAAGCCTCTTCTTGCAGAAGGTTGTGGGTTTGATTCCAGCTCTGATTCTACCACATGCCAATGTGCCACTGAGCAAAGCATTCAACCCTTAGATTAACAATGATCAGTTTATCAGCGTGTGAATTTGGTGCTCTTGGAAAAGTGTTTGTAACAATCAGCAAAGAAGTTTAGTTGGTGTCGCATTTAGAGGCTAACCTCTTTATTTAGTCCTGATTCTTTCACAGAGGAACTAAAATTTAACAAGGTTGGAATTTAATTCATTTGTTTTGGTCTAAAACCTGTGAAACTTAAATAATCGGTAAATAAATATGATTTTAAATCCTTTCAAATGAATCCGTACATCATGTTTATGGATGACAGCCGTCCAGAGATCATATCCTGATTTGACATCAGCTGTTTTTTACAGGGAGGTGGATTATATCCACCCAATGACTTTATCGATTGAAGTGTTGAGGATCTGAAATATTTCCTAAATATTAGATGGATTTTAGTTTATAAATGAGAGCATTGATCTACATTTTGGAAGTGTAAAGAGTCCTATAGCTTGTTCTCTCCCTGAGCCGCACAGAGCTCTGCCAGTCTGAGCGGCTGGTGGTTCTTCAGCCAGGCAGTCTGCTGAGGTCATGAGCCTGCAGGCAGCTGCAAACTGCAGCACAGTCCTAACAAGGGCCGTTTATTCAGACGCTTTTATCTTTCTGACCGGCAGTCCTTAGTTACTCCATGCACAGTTTTTGGGACCTAAGTAAAATTATCTTAAATTGTTGGAATATTTGTGATGACAAAAACTTCAGCATATTATAAAGTGTAACTCTTTAAACCTGATCATGCCTAGAAAGCTAGCCATTTTCATTATTTCTCAGATTTCTTCTTCTCTATGAAATTTTTTGATTTTAATTAATTTCCCTAATGCAACAGTGAAAGGAAGCGGACAAAATACCACACTTAAAATGTGCAGTAGTACACCATATTGCATCACATTGCTAAAGGTGTTCTCTCATCTGCTGTCACACAAGCATCTATTCTTCAGCTATTTCCAGCTTCAACTGTTTTTTGAGGAGACTCTCCTTGAGATTTAAGTTCATTTGCAGAAGGCATGAGAAGGTCTGCCAAGAACTTTCCACTCAAGGATTTCCATGCCGGTAAAAGGAATCTCTTGGAAATCACTAGCCTGCTGTTCTCATTACTCTTAGCAAGGAATAATCAATGGATCGTTATTTTTACCTAAAACTAAGATGTTTGCTGTGATTTAATTTAACTTAGCATTAATCAGTAAAAAAATATAAATTTTCGTTGTGATCACTAAGTCTGGGAACCCCTCCCTCCTGCCATCTTCCGGCAGTGACGTCACAGTGCGGTAAGCCTAGCGCCATTTCCCCGCTTTACAAGTAAAATCAATGGGAACTACTAGACACATCTGCAATCAACAACAATTATTGAAGATTTCCAGAGGACTTCACCATTGAAATTCACCAGAGCTATAGTGAAACTGACAATGCCCACGTGCATGGCAGCTGGATGTTGGAATACATCAGGTAAAAGAGAAAAAAAAGAGTTATTTAACCTTTCCGATTCCTGATCCTTCTGGCCAGAGAAAAAACACGTAATATGTAGCCAACATTTGGAAGAAGAATGTTTTCAAGATGACTTGGATAATAGCGCGTTGTGACAAACACCACATACAGCACTGGGACTTGATCAACAGCCGATACCGCACCGTGACGTCACAAACCAGTAGGTGGCAGTAGTGTTCTTTGACAAACATGGAGGCCTCCAGTAAAGCACATTCAAATTAAAAACACTCTCAATTAAAATCACTTATCATTTATTGAATATTATGTAATAATTTCATATTTAAAGTACTCTTAGAGGTCTGATTTCTGAATATGACCAGACTTCTCTTTCAAAGGGACAAGAAAATTTGCAGTACGCCTTCAGTCCATCAGATGGCGGTATTAAGAAAACACAACTGATTTTTCTCTTTACTCCCAGTGCGGTGGGAATGGATCCAGATGCAAGAGAACATTAAAGAGGCATGGTTTTCTACTGATACTGCCACCTTTGGCCAAAACACAGAACTGCAGCTCTCCTCTGCTCGTTTTTGTAGCTCACGTTCGTACTGAAGAAGGTTTTTCTTTACATTTTTCACCTTACATGAGATGCCATTGGTGTCTGAGTATAGTTGGATGCTAGTTGCTTCTGAGTTTCCACAAAATCCATCTTGACTAACACTTTGATTGTTTGCTAGGTTGGGCCCATTTAACACAGACGTGCTTAAATTCCCATCTGCAGAAAAGTGTGGGAATTTCTGACCTGAAGTAGAGTCAGGAAAATAGGCTACAGGCTAAAAGATGTCTGTTGTGGAGCAGAGAGTCTGAGCCTTACCAGACGGGCAGATTATGTCAGTATTACTGACCAGGCTATAGCGATCTGATTCTTGAAAACCCGACAAAACAGTGAAAGATTTATTGGTCAAATTTTTTTCAGTTATAAAAATCCTAAAATCCTTCTTCTTGTGATGAATTCAAAGTATAAAACATTATTTATACACTTATTTTATTAGTAGTCACTGCTACTAATATCTTGTCGATCCTTCAGCAATCCCAGGGATCGTTATCCATCCCGACTTCAGACATCGGACCGGAGCCCAGACAGAGTGAAATCCACTGGTCTCCTTAAAATCCCGGGGTTAGGTCCTGATAGTCCGAGCCCCCTCAGGTGTTCTGTTGGGTTGACCAGGAGCCGAGACGAGTCTTTCTACTTCAAACCTGCTTATCCGCGTCTTTAAGGACTTTCCTTTGTTCATTGGTGTAGGAACAGTAAGCAGTTCCTCCCAGTTGGGATGTTGAATATTAATTAAATATTATGGTTGCTGAAGCATGAAGGGATCCTTTGAGTGGAACCAAGGTGTTGGACCCAACTCCAACAGTCCCACACCATAATGCTCCCCCACCACCTTTGACTTGGCAAAATGCATTCAGGGAAATATCATTCCCCTGGTAAGCGCTAAACGCCATCTCATCCCTCGGTTTTCAAATAGAGAGGCGTATCCGTCACTCCAGAGTCCAGCCTGCTTTACTCCTCTGCATCTAGCACTGCATGATTCTGATATGCAGCTGCACACGTAGCATCCTGTGGCAAAGTATTACACTCTGATCAGGCATGAAACTCAGTCTCAGTCTGGAAGTCCTGGATTTTATATACTTACAGTAGTAGCCATGGCTCTATGTTAACCATCGCCCAATCTCCCGGGGCAAGTAGTTTTTATTGTTGGGAGAGTACAAATTTCATTGCATTTGCCTGCCGGGCAATTATTTATGACTCAAAATTACTTTAAAATCACCGACATTCGATGAAAACGACCCAGAAGCATTGCCGGCACCATTTTTGTTGTTTCGTACACATTCTCGCATGATTAGAAAAAGCCGGGTGATTTTCCGGCAGATGGCGTAATTTTTGTCCACCAAGCGGTAATTTTGATGTAGTTACCAAAACGACAAACGGCTGCATTTATTTAGTCAGGTAAAACTTATCCTGAGTCAGTTAAAAGTCAGGGAATTCTGAGATTATGTCAGACTGTGGAAACCCTGTTTAAAATAAATATGTATAATGATTCTCTAGAAAAGTCACATTATATTAATAGTATTATCTTGTATAAACATACCGTGACTCTAAAATAAAAGTTATTCATTTGTGACATTGACTTCTGTCTTGTGATTTTTCTTAAGTTTTTAACCTGTCAAGTTTTTTTTAGATTTTTAACATTACAATTTATATTTTTCCAAGCACACAACAGTTTAAAGCAAAGTTTAGTTTGAAAACAATGTGCAGGAAGGATTGAAAGCATGTTAACACGGTAATGTAGGCTTGAGTTCCTTATCTGACGCATGCATATACACACCAGAAACCGGCAAACTTAAAACATACTGAATTACAAAAAACATTTAAAAAACAAACATGTTTCATTGATATATATACAAAAATGAATATTAGGAACTATATTAATCAAACATTTTACTGGGCAAGTAAAAATTGTTTCTGGGCAAATGAAATGTGAAAGTCACTTGCCCAAAGAGCAAGCGGTAAAAGTTCTTAACGTCAACCCCTGGTAGCCATTCAAAATTTCCCCACTTTCCTTAATGGGCCCTTGGCTGGTCCCCCTACATTACCAGGGGTCACTGCAGTGGCTGGAAGTTGGAGGGGTTTTTACTGGGAGTTGCAGGGAAGTGGGCTGCCATTTGGCTGATGTTTGACTGGGAAGGGCCATTTTGAATGGCTGCTACTGTAAACATTTTATAGTCATGGAATTGTTTGGGACAACATTTGTAGTAATAAAATTTGTTCCTCAAAATAAGCTGCAGAGAGATTTTCGTTATTATGCCCGAAAGATTTGGAGCCACATACTCGTCACTTTAGAGAAAGTGGTTCAATAAATACTTTGGACAGATTTATTTACTTTTGCCTCATATAATAATGATTTACTCCTTTCATATTATTTCCTGTTCTGTGTTAAAAAATAGTCAATTTTTTTTCATTATGGTGCATTGAAGTATTTATTGGTGCATTTGGATCTGAAATCTGTGCCCCAATTCAGGACTAGTTGATGTTCTTTGACATGTATGGTGTCCCTTTAATGAGTTTAATTCATTTGTGTCTAAACATACTTTATTACTACATATTTATTTAATAGGAAGATCTGATCATCCAAACATGTCTGGTGTGTTTTAGCTGCACAGGGAGACAAAGTGTGACTTCCTGGGTTTAAAGTACTTAAACATGTTATTAGTTTGGTAGGAGATGGTCAAAGAAAGATTACTATGTGGTCTGGAAATTATTTATTAAATTCAGTTTATTTATTTTCCACTAAATCACTTTAAAGGTTATCTCCCTCCCCCCAAGAAAAACAAACATATTAAAATGATTTCAGTTTTTTAACAATAGAGTAATGTGTGTTTTATCGATACTCAAATTGACTAAAAGTTTTTCCTCTAACATTTCTTTTCCTTTTTGTCTATTTAAGATGCTTTGATTATACATGGATGCATAAAACTCAGTAAAATGAGGTTTATTTGTTTGTGCAGATTACAGAAGTCAACCCAGCTGGGAGACTGGTGTCGCCTCCATGATGCAAAACAGTGAGTTTTTTTTTTTTTCTTCTTGTCATCACTGTGTTTGGTTCTGCAGGCCGTTCCAATTACAGGCTCACTGGGTTCTTTTTAGAGTCACTTCAGCATCATCAAAGCTTTAAGTGTGAGTGTGTGAATGATTGTCTGCCCCTTCATATGGACAACCAACAAGTACGCTAAGGTAGTTTCAAGAGTAGATAAATGAGCCTCAAGGTACCTTCCTATGGAGATGATCTCTGTACAGTAGTAGCCATTCAAAATTTCCCCACTTTCCTTGATGGGTCCTTGGTT
>NW_015150847.1:549578-552757 GCF_000732505.1 Cyprinodon variegatus
AGAAAGCTTTTCGATCCAAAAATCAAAACACTTTCCAAATCTTGATATCGTCGCTACAATATCATAAAATTATCCAAACATTTTTCTAGTTTCTTTATTGGTCACAAACTTTTTACAACTGTTTAAGTCTAAATGGTCCACTCTTAGATAATAACCTAAACCAAACAAATAACCATGGCTATTATTTGCTTTAACATGGAGTTTGTCCCAGGAGGAGCCAACCCACCAAAATGACGGATATTCAGAATATTTATGTTTTTCTGATACTAAACAAAGATCTTTCACAGTCCTGCCATGTAATACAGCAGTGATCTGAATCAGTGAAAATGCTGCTGATGATGAGACCATCACCTGTCTCCGTTGCCATGGAGTTCCTGGACCATCGACAACCACAGAGCGGCGTTGCAGTCGGAGTTAATTGAAGTCAGGTGCAGTGTGAATGAGTTGATTTAAAGGAGGAGCTGCTCAGCTTTTCCCAGGGGCCCGCCTGCTCTCTGTTTGTGTTTCACAGAGGAGCGGGGCCAAATTGACTCCATATGTCTGTCTATTCATTTAGTGTCAGCAAAATAGAACCCCAATGTGTTTCTGTAAGGAGTGAGGATGTAATTAACATTTTACAGTCAAACACTAGAGCAGTGGGTCAGGTGTTATGAGGGAGAGGCAAAAAAATATATAATAATCCAGACACATTGAAACTTAGCAGCAGCTTCCTTACCAGGGATCACTATTCCTTTAATTGAATTATGCAAGAGATAACAGACCTTCTGGCTGGATTGTAATCCTTATTTGGGGTTTGAATTAGTCATGGAAGGTTGTTTAACCCTCATCTTCCATCGTCTGTCTTTTCCACTCCAGTCAATAGAACCAGCTCAGTCAGGCTGAATGGAGACAATCATCAATTATGATTCCATTTAGATACGGACTTTTATACCCAAACACAGGCCGGGTCATATGTTTGGCCCTTATTACGTTTTTTTACTGGTCTTCAAAGAATCTAAATCCCACCGGAAGTCGGCCATCTTGAATCAAAGTCGTCATTAGCTTTTTTACCTTCATATTGTACCTGAGTGAACTCCTCCTTGAGCTGTTGAGCTACAAACTTCTAACTTGCTGACCGTAGATTTAGGGCATAAGGGATCAAAACTTCTCGCCATATAACAAGAACAAAAAAGCCCCAGGCCATGCTTTAAGTGAGGATTATGAAATTTGGTAAACATGTATAACCTAACAGGATACATAAAAAAGTCTCTTAGTGCCATGGTCCAAACCCCACAGAAAGTCGGCCATTTTGGATTGAAGGTCAAATTTTCACTGTAATTTTGCACTTTACAGCCTCTGTATTTGAGCAAAGTGCTCCAAGAGCTTTCAAGTTACAAACTTCAAATTCATTGTACTTTGACCTAAGCCATGGGATGTCAAAATGTTCCAGAGAAATGTTTCTACATCAAAGCATGTGGGTGTGACCAAGCATCAAAATCTGATGTCCAGCCATAGAACATGATGGTTTTTTTATAACCAGGTCACATCTCGGAACAGCATTCACCACAAACAGGTTTGCAGATATCAGTTTAGTCCCACCCCCTGGGATCAGAAAATCCCATTTCTCACTGTTGGAAACCTTTGCTTTTCTCTGCACGCTCTATGGAATAGGAAATGGCTAGAACTGCTATCAGGAAGGTGGAATTTAGGCCATATTGTTGTAGGCGTGGGGACGGTCCCACAGTAGCGCCAGGCGAGGGCCTCCCAATGTTGCTGAATTTTGTTTTATTTTTGACTCAAATTGATTTGAGTTGATTTTGACTGATGTGATTTCAAATGCAATGATTCCACTCTTTTAATCAGGGAAAGGTTCTGGGTTTGGCCATACAAATGAATGTAATGTATCAATGGAAGTCAGTGAAAAGTCCCCATAAGGATAGCAGGACATGATATATGTGTGTGTGATTTAGTAATTCACTCCTGAGAGGTTTATAAATCTGCAATATGTTTCCCTCCACTGAGCCCATAAAAGCAGCAGACAATAGATGCAGGGAAAATCTCTACTTAACCTACAGGCTCACGTCCCGACCGTTTATCAGCACTGTATTTATTTAAAGATCATCTCCAACTGTTGCTTTCAGCTATTAACAGATGAACTGATTACTCTTCTAACATTTGGACGAGTTTCGGAAAAGATAGTGGTCAGCAACATAGTTTGACTCAGATGGTGAAAACAGACCAAAATAAAGACTAAACCTACGTTATGGGCTCAGTGGCAGTTGTTTCACCACCTACTGAAGTTCACACTTCCCATTTTATCAGATAAAAAAGGCAGCTTGCTGGATGTGACAACGACTGAGTTTCTTGTTAATCGATACCTAATGAACTAAATGAAGCCTACGCAGAAGTTGACCTGAAGAAACTAAATTACTTACACTCATACATCAGAGGCTCATCTGCCTCCGACGCAAACCAATCAGCTTTGAACCGCACCTCCATGAAGCCCAATCAGCATCCAGAGTTAATCTTAAAAGGTCTTGAAATCCACAACTCAGCCTGCTACCCAGCCAAAGTGCAGGCAGTGGTTGTGCTATGTCTGATTTTGACTAAGATGAGCAGATTCAACCCACCTCCATCGCCATCTCAGCCATCATAGCTAAGCACCATCTAACTTTTCCATTGGTGTTTCTTCAACCTCCTCCCTATCAGAGTGTCATTCCTCCTGGATTCTTTCTGCATTCTCCGTCACATCTCAATTGGTGAGATAGAAAGCCGCCATTTTGAGCCTGGTTCTGCCAGAGGTTTTTATTCCCAAAGGGGGGTTTTTCCTCTCTACTGTCACTTCATGCTTGCTCATCATGGAAAGCTTGTTTGTTTTTGTTTGTCTCTGTGTGGCTCTGCAATGGACTGGTGGACTGTTCATGGTGTCTCCTACCTGTCACCCATTGACTACTGGGATAGGCTGCGGTCCCCCCCCCCCGTATAACATTATGGAAGTGGTCACAATGATGGATGGATGATGGATGGATGGGTGGATGATGGATGGATGGATGGATGGATGATGAATGGATGGATGGATGATGGATGGATGATGGATGGATGATGGATGGATGGATGGATGGATGATGAATGGATGGATGGATGAATGATGGATGATGGATGGATGATGGATGGATGATGGATGGATGGATGGATGGATG
>NW_015150847.1:555416-561774 GCF_000732505.1 Cyprinodon variegatus
ATGGATGATGGATGGATGGATGGATGGTGGATGGATGGATGGATGGATGATGGATGGATGATGGATGGATGATGGATGGATGGATGGATGGATGATGAATGGATGGATGGATGGATGGATGGATGATGGATGGATGATGGATGGATGATGGATGGATGGATGGATGGATGATGAATGGATGGATGGATGGATGGATGGATGATGTTAAAATAACTAAACTGTTCTTAATTAGATGATCAGAAGTTAAAACTATTTCTCAAAAATCCTAAAAAAACAAAAACCCTCAATGAAGGAATAAAAAGCAGAATGAGCATCTCCACTGTTGCTGTTGATCACGTTCAGTCGTGTCTCCAGGAGGCTCAGTGGCTTCTCTGCTGCGAACTCAGGGCAACTGATGCTGATGATGATGCTACATTCTTCATCAAATAAATTTTATTTCCACCAACTGCTTAGCTAAATGTTTTTAGTTTCCAACAAACAGGATCCCTGATTAAAAAGTGAACGGTGGATATTTTGGGCTGCTTTTTCTAAATGTTTCTCCTTTATTTCTTGTTTCCACTCCTGTGTGTTTGTGTGTGAAGGTCACAGTGGAGTAAACCAGCTTGGAGGCGTGTTTGTAAATGGAAGACCTCTCCCAGATTCTACCAGGCAGAAGATAGTGGAGCTCGCTCACAGCGGCGCTCGGCCGTGCGACATATCCAGAATACTTCAGGTATGCTGAGCCTCTACAAGACGCTGATAAACATCTGATGATGCTTGGAGTGGCTCCAGAAGCTTCACCTTCATCCTGGTTAATTCTGCTTATAGTTTTTTTTTACATGAAAGAGCATTAAAATTGATAGTTTAAAGCATTATGCTGATATATAGCGTAGAAAACAATAGCTGCAATTACTTCTAGAACAGGAAACTGACCTTCCAACAGAGCATATTTCATGCCCTGGACAAACTTTAGGTGTTTCTCAGGATGCATCAACCTACCTGACATAACAACCACCATAAAACGGAAATATAAATTCTTAATTTATTGACAGAAGCAAAGCAGCTTAGTGATGTGATGTTAAAAGATCCCTGATCAGCGAGAGTGAGCAGAAGGATGGTCAGACCCTGTAATTCAGTGATAGTGTGGAGTCAGAGTAAAATAAATATGCCACCCAGGAGATGGCCAGTGTCTGGAAGTTGGAGGGGATTTTGCTGGGAGCTGCAGGGAAGTGGGCTGCCATTCAGCTGGCGTTTGACTGGGAAGGGTTCTACTGTATTCTCTGTGCCAGAACGTCTTTCCATCAGCTCTGTTGGAGACAAATGAAAACTGCCCACATTTCTAAGTGTGTGTAGAAGTTGAGCATATTTCCGCATCCAAAGACAAAGCTGCTTCCCTGCTAGACTTTCTGCAGCCACATTAGCATCATTATATTCTCAAGACATCCAATATTTCCTCGACTATGGATAGGGTAAGGAGTTGGTACCTCCTTCTCTAATACTTGTGCAGGGCCTGTCTCCTCTTTCTAATATTGGGTCTCTATAAAGGGAGGTGGTGTTGTTTCAGATATATCAGCATACGCGGTCAGAGCAGCATACCCATAGTCAATACCCATTTAATCCTTCAGTTTATCCCTTTAGTTTTGTACGAAAAAAAAATTTAAACTACCTCAACTGGCGTGTATCCCTTTAGTCATGTACAAAAAAAACTATTTATGTACTTACTTTTTGGTGTTTTTTTTTAAGTGTATGGTGATCTGACCTTAATTTGTTGTTTTTTTTGTACATGACTAAAGGGATACACGCCAGTTGAGGTAGATTAAAGTCTATTTTTTGTACAGAACTAAAGGTGTAACTAAAGCGGGGCGAGCGAGAGCTAACAACGGATTCCTGCAGCCCTGAAATGGAAGCTATATTTTTGATAATTGTGGCACTAGGTGCCGTTATTTGTAAAGAAAGTGACTTGAAAAGTATTTGTAGTTTTAGATGCAGTTATGTTGATTATCTCACTTTTTTTGTCAACTCTATTTTAAACCCCTACTGGTCCACGTTTAACGCTATATTTCAGCAAACAAACAAAAGAGGGTCACTAAATGACTTGCAGAGACTCACGTTGTGGCTCATGGGGATGACTTCAGTCGACAGGGAGATGTGGTTGAATGACTGAAGATGTGCCCAGATTTCTTTAAACTGGTGAATCCAGAAGGAATGCTGCTGCTGGGTGGACTCATGCACAGAGTTTTCTGTCAGGGCCGTTTTTCTTTACCCGATGCAGTGATTGAAGATGTGTGTCTGTTTGTCCAGGTGTCAAACGGCTGCGTGAGTAAGATCTTGGGTCGGTATTATGAGACCGGCTCGATCCGTCCGCGGGCCATAGGAGGGAGCAAACCCAGGGTGGCGACTCCAGAAGTGGTGGGGAAGATTGCTCAGTACAAGAGAGAGTGTCCATCCATTTTTGCTTGGGAGATTAGAGACCGACTGCTGGCAGAGGGAGTCTGCACCAACGACAATATCCCCAGTGTAAGAGATCCTGTTTTCAGCTTAGTAATGCCAGCATGAGCTTTGTCTGCTGAACACTGGTACAACTCAAAAGCATGATTCTTTACTGAACCAGAGCAGGAAGATTTGATAATAGTATGCTGCCATGCTGTCACCATTTAACCCTTTATAGGTCGCTCAGTGAAATACTTTGAAAATCCACATTTCCAGCCAATAGTGTTATTGGAAACCAGGACAAGACCTTACTACCATTGTAACATTAAAAAAATATGGATATTTTAATGGCAAAAATTAATGTCCATATAACAAAAAGAAACGCCAACTTGCCCGAATATATTAAGAAAAATACTGAGAGTGAAAGAAACACATTTTTTGGTACAAAATAACCTTAGAGGCATTCCAAAAAACAATCCACTGGACTTTGTTTCCAAGTTTGAATACATTTCTCTTCCCATCCAAGAAACCTTTTCATTTCAAAATGTCAGAAATAGCGTTGAGTTCCAGGTTTTATCCAGCAGCCCAACAAAGCCTTTTTTTTTTGCTTAGAAAACATGCAAATAGAAACGGACGAACAGGTCCACCCCTTTGGAATGGGGGCCGTTTGGCTTCTTTATTAGCCTGCAATGCCCCATACCTGTCTATGTCTCTGAAAGGGGGGACGTTAAAGGGTATTGTTGGCCTGGCTGAAGAGGAGAGGTCTGTAGTCTTGTAATGGAGCCAGAAGGAATGCTGCTGCTGGGGGTATACAATGGACCAGAGCACCTCAACTCTTCAGCCAAGCCAACAATTCCCTTTAACGACTCCCTTGCAGCACAGAACACAGCTCAGATAATTAAATCATAATAAATTAAATATAAATTAAATATAAATTAAATATAATAAAAGTGTATTTAATGATTATATGATAGACAAACACAAAGTAAAATCTTCAAAGTGAAAAGTTAATTTGTTTTTACCCCCCCTTTATTCTGACTCCCCTAAATAAAATCCAGTGAAAGCAGTTGGCTTTAGATGTATTCTAATTAGTGAACAGAGCCTCTATCTTCAGAGAACGGCTGTTTAACTCCAGCTGCTTTCTGAAAGCATGAGGCGTTGCTTAAAATGGTTGCAGTTAGTCGCTGATGCATGATCATCATTTTAGTATCTTCTTACATGTTGACTGTTCAGGCCTGGTTTCACATTCTGGTTTCAAAGGTAAGCTCCTATATAGGGCCCCTCCAACTTTACAATAAATTCATTTCATTTATATAGTGCCAATTCACAACACATCTTAAGGCATTTTACAGAGACAAACCAAGCAGATCATACAATCAAACTGAAAACCACTGTAAACCCCTTGGGGATGTTTAGGCCTTTGATAATGTGGGATCAGTGTGGGTCTAATCACTAGATGACCTCAGAGCTCCTCAGTTTGCACCTGAAGCAGCTCTGAGGTGAAACCTCCAACCCCACAGGTTCCTCCTCTTTCTTTCTTCTTCTAAAGAAAAGAACGCAGCATATTAACATCTGTCTCTCCTGTGACTTTGTATTCACCTCCAGGTTTCCTCAATAAATCGAGTACTTAGGAACCTGGCAACGGACAAGAATCAGATGGGAAGCGGGGCGTCTGAAGGAATGTTTGACAAACTAAAGATGCTCAACGTACAGGGATCCTGGGGAGGACGCTCAGGGTGGTATGCAGGGACCACCGTCCTCAACACGGGTGAGACATGTGCTAATCCACTGCCCAGACTCCAAAAGAAACACTCACAACTTCCTGTCAGGAGTACAGATTTAGTCTGGGAATTATCCCAGTTTTAATTTGCTCATATCTGTTTTTTCATTACTAATAAAGTCATAATCAGAGGTGGGTAGAGTACCCAAAGTACTTATGTAAGAGCAGCACTACTTCATCCTATTTTTACTCAAGTAAAAGTAAAATTTTACCTTAAAACAAAATACTCCAGTAAGATTAAAAAAGTATTTGATAAAAAGGCTACTGAAGGACTGAGTAACTGATCTGCTTATTACTCATCATCATAACTGTTGATAACATTTAATGTTTTACAAAATTATTTAAAAATGAACAAAATATTCAAATCTATTCACTTCAATTCAGATCATGTCATCTCAAGGCACTACAGTTCACTAGATCATCCAGTCAGATTGATTCAAAGTTTTCTATCCAAGGAAAACCAGCTGATTGCATCGACTCATTGACTCTTCAGCAATCCCTCACAATAAGCACGCTTGTAGCGACAGTGGAGAGGAAAAACTCCCTTTTTTAACAAGAAGAAACCTCCAGGAGAACCAGGCTCAGTATTAGCGGCCATCTGCCGAGGCCGACTGGGGTTCAAGGAGACAGAAGCAGACATAGAAAAAGAAGCATAGATCCAAAAGGCAACTGTCAACCAGCTCCACAGGCGGCCCCGTCCCGGGAAGACGAGCTCCGAGCCAGCTCCCATGTCAGAGGATGAAGAGAGCACATCCAGTTAGTCACAGTCAGAGAAACAGGACTACACTGAAAAACAGGCCAAGCTCCAACATCTAGAAACAAAGGTGTTGATGGCAGCAGCACAGCTGATATTTCTCTCCAGGATGGAGTCACAGCCAAACAGGAACAGACCAGATGAAGCTACTATGAGAAAAGGCAGAGAGAGCAGAACGTTAGAGATTGAACTAACAGATTCTGCAGAGTGGGAGAATAGAGATAGAATGAAGCAGAATGATGAAATGGGGGTCCCTATGTCCTCCAGCAGTCTAAGCCTATAGCAGCATAACTATAGAGATAGCTCAGCATAACCTGAGCCACTCTAACTATAAGCTTTATTAAAAAGGAAAGTTTTAAGCCTAGCCTTAAAAGTAGACAGGGTGTCTGCCTCACAGACTAAAACTGGTAGTTGGTCTTCCTATGAGCAATGACTTGAAGGCACAAACTAAACTGTTCATCATTTATTCTTTATGGTACGCCAGCATTCATAACATGTAGGTGAATCACTGTCCCCAGACCTCCGCAGTTATATTTTTTATATCTATATGTTTTAAAAACAAAGCAGAGTGTGTATGATGTCTTCCGGGCGCGCCGGCTACCATTCATTCATCCTGTCCGCTGAACTGCTGCTAGTTTTCCTCACATACCTGGAAGATGTCTAGTGCTACTACCACTCGCTCTCCAAATGGAATTGAAGGATTCAGATTAGCTAGCCAAATGAATAGAAGGGGTAGAGCGTAGCCGCCTGTGGCCCGGGCTGCCTGTCACAACTCCAGTCCGGCACGCGGACCATCTAGTAACTGGTAGTAACTGCATCTATAAACAAATCTATCTTTTTATTTATTGATTTTATTTGTATGAGGATCAGCACCTCCAAATCCGAGGCCAGAAAGGTGGACTCTCCTCTTCAGGTCGGTGGAGAGTCCTTGTCTCAAGTGGAGGAGTTCAAGTATCTCGGGATCTTGTTCACTAGTGAGGGACGGATGGAGCATGAGATCGATAGACGGATCGGTGCGGCATCAGCAGTGATGCGGTCGCTGAATCTGACTGTCGTGGCGAAGAAGGAGCTGAGTTGGGGTGCAAAGCTCTGGATTTAACGATTTACAGTTGGGGTGAGGAGCTCAGTTACTCGGGAGGAGCTGGGAGTAGAGTCGTTGCTCCTCCACGTCAAAAGGAGCCAGCTGAGGTGGATCGGGCATCTGCTCCTGACACCTCCTGGTTGCCTCCCTTGGGACGTGTTCCAGGTATGTCCGACTATGAGGAGGCCTTGTGGAAGGCCCAGGACACGCTGGAGGGACTATGTCTCTGAGCTGGCCTGGTGTCGCGTCCGGGTCCCCCCAGAGGAGCTATAGGAGGTGTGTGGGCATCTCTGCTTAGACTGCTGCCTCCGTGATGGATGGATGGATGGATGGA
>NW_015150847.1:563674-565426 GCF_000732505.1 Cyprinodon variegatus
GATGTCTCCTTAAGGTCTGGTTATCCTCCCGCAGCAGTTTATCGCAGTGAGCTTGTCGCGGATATTTTTGATTTATGCCCAATATTGAAGCGTGGTCTGCGCTATGCTATTCCACGCCACAACACCAGAGGGCCAATCAGGAACTTGCTGTGGGTCTAGATACGGCCGAGGCGGTGAGGAAGTGGAGGCAAGTTTGAGAAACAATGGAGGGACATGAGGGCCAAAAAGAGCGGGGATCCAGGTGGAAAAAGGGTCCCAGTGTTCTCGCACGCCTCGCTCTTCTAGCTGGTCCATCTTCACCAGTCGTTTTCCACAGTAGCGGTCATACAAACAAAAGAAACCGGTAAGAAATCAAACAGGAAATACGCAAAGTGTAGAGTGGATGTAGATTTGACCAATAAGAGGCCTCCAGTCTGCGGCACTGTCTGCGGTCACCTACAGTTTTGGAGAGGTGCAGCAGAGTGTCTGCGGAAGGGGGCGGGGCATATCTGCGTTAACTGCGACACACAAGCAGACGACCTGGTTTCGAAGTATAAATCAGCCTTTAGTGCAACAATTCCCACTAAAAGCATTTATCTTTTGGTGGAAAATTTACCGAAACCATTATTCAGGGAGACGCTTTAAAGGCAAGATTCTTGTTTTAATACTTTCTCCCAAGATATATATATTTTTTTAATGTATTTCATCTTTATTTCATGTCTATCTCACAATCAGTTACATAGAAATCCTTCATCATTTGTGGATTTAGTGTGGTAGTTACAGAGCTTAGTGCTGGCCAAACCTGGTGCTGCACAGTTTTAAAGGCTGCTCCCTACTTCAAATATCAGAACCTCTACAGGTTTACATTAGGGCAACAGACAACATGTACATTAATAACCCCTGGTCTCAATCAAAATGACAGTTTCACTTGTTGAATATTATGTACCATCCTTCAATGAGGATCAACAATAGCTTTGCTGAGTGTACTGTTATTTAACCCCTACACTGGAGATCATGATCAGATTGGAGTTTGGTGGAACACATCTGGATATTTTTTTGGGGGTGTGTGTGGGGGGGAGAAAGCACACATTTTATTATTTTGTCTTTTGGTACTGGTGTCATGAACCGAGGACAGATGGACCCAGTATTCAAGGAGAGACAGTCAGTAGGAAACTCCAAACGTTTATTAAATAAAACAAAACAAAAGCGGAGCTGTGGCTCGCGGACACTGCAGGCGGGGGGCGGGGCACCACCCAATCTCAGACACTCTAGGGGGAGAAACACAGGTAAGTGACCACGATCAACTGATAGAAGATTATCTGTTTTGGTCACTTACCTGGTTTAACAGTCCAGACCACAAATGTCCCCAGTGCTGCAGTCCCAGAGGTGATGCTGGAAGCCGATCCTGGTGAGGGATCCAGAACAGACAGGAACAGACAGAAACAGGCAGGATCCAGATCAGGCAGGAACAGGAACAGGTGGCAGGATCCAGACTTCCAGGCATCCACAGGCTCCCAGGAGGGTTCAGAGTCTGACTGGGACCAGAAGCATGACCAGGTGGTCACACACAGGAGCAGACAGGATCAGGTGCAGACAGGCAGGAACAGGAACAGGTGGCAGGATCCAGACTTCCAGGCATCCACAGGCTCCCAGGAGGGTTCAGAGTCTGACTGGGACCAGAAGCATGGCCAGGTGGTCACACACAGGAGCAGACAGGATCAGGTGCAGACAGGCAGGAACAGGAACAGGTGGCAGGATCCAGACACCTGTTCC
>NW_015150847.1:569169-570275 GCF_000732505.1 Cyprinodon variegatus
TGATTATTTCCTTCTGCATTTTAAGTAAGGTTAAAAAGAAGGAGGGATTTCTGTATTTACAGAGTTTCTCCAATAACCTGCGCCTATCAAAGCAGATGTCTCCTTAAGGTCTGGTTATCCTCCCGCAGCAGTGTGTCGCAGTGAACTTGTCGCAGAAATTTTTGATTTCTGCCCACTATTGAAGCGTGGTCTGCGCTATGCTATTCCACGCCACAACACCAGAGGGCCACACATTTATTTTGTCTTTTGGTACTGGAGGTTAGAGAACATAAAAAAAAACACACACATTTCACATCACGTTTGTTATGTGTCAGAAGACCTTCCCATTCTGCATCTGATTAACCTTCATTTAAAAGCAAACAAGAAAAATAAAGTAGTGATCTCACACATCAGCTCAGTTTGTATAGTGTGTTTGTGAGCATATAAAGGACACGCCCAGAAGGGTGTTTAATGGTCTGATCGGTGCTTCAGCTGACACTCGTTAGGGTGGTCAGTTATGTACTTTGTTGGCTGCGCGACACAAGAGGAGGGGCTGAGAGACAGAGAGGGTAGGTGGGGGGAGAAGAGGAAAAGTGAGGCAGCAGTGATTTCTTCACATGATGCGGATACCCTAAATAGAAGCTTCTAGACTCTTGAAGTCCCAAATAGTCATTGCTCCATCAATGCTCGTGGTGCAGAATTTGTGGCACTCCCTTTTGTCTCCCACATAGATAGACTCTTGGGTGATGCTATTCTGGTGCAGTGTGTCCAGGCTTGTGTTACGGTCCTCAGTGCTAGCTCTCTTGTCCATATACCTGAAGCGCTCCATGGCAGACATATTCCTCTGGATGCTCTGTTTGGGGAGGTCAAGCTTTGACCCAAACACCAAGGCTCTGCCATCGTCACAACGGAAAAGCATGGGGCAACAGTCGTGGCCCGCAGCTACTAAACTGTTCTCAGAGACAAAAATGTCACTGAGGAGAGGCAGGAACTGTGTCTTCAGCTCTGAGGGACTGGCAGTCTTAGAGCTGTCGACCACAGTGACGGTGCTGTCATGGCTGACCCAGGCCAGACGGTTCCCAGAGGTTGAGAAAGAGACAGAGTGGACATATCCCCCTCCACCTGCT
>NW_015150847.1:570803-580807 GCF_000732505.1 Cyprinodon variegatus
CATGTCACTATACGGTCACTGTTGGGAGCCTAATCAATACCTGTGATGTGTCCATTGTGATCCTTCGGCTGATGAATATTCACCCACTGGTTGCCACTTTTCTTGTAGATATGAACTTCATGGTTATTTGGACTTATGGTGATTTGTGTCCTGTCACGGTTCCACGCATGGCAGGTGATAGGTTCCAATAGAAACTGATGAAGGGACATCTTCTCTGGGTGTGGTCCTTAAATGCAACTCTCGTCGGCCGAGGGTTGTTTCCTAGTGTGCGGTCTTGTTAGCCGGTGAGCTAAGTCACACAAGCCTAAGGGGTAAAGGACCGAGGTTAGATCAGAGGAGGACTTGAATTTGTGAACTCTGGTCAGTCAACACAAATTCGTCAAGGTATGTAGAGGGAATGTCAAGAAGACCAGGAAGGTGAGAGCGAGAGCATCCCCTTTCTCCCAAGATCTAATGTTGAATTTTGCACTGATAATAAATATCATTATATAAAGTGTGGTTTGTCCTGAACACGATATTACACAAAATCATTCTGAAGGTATTTCAACTACACCGAATGGATTGTTTTGTGGATTGTTTTGAGTTTCTGTATCAGAACATGTTTAGGACAGATTATTTTCTTTATTGCGAAGAAACAATTACCTTAAACCTTAGAGAGCGACTTATTCACCAAACCAGAGGCCAAAGGTTTGCAGAGCTGCCCCCAGCAGCAGCTCCAGCTGTCTAATAAGCTGGATAAGACTATAAACTGGCTACATCTGCTCCAGGTCATTATTCTGCTGGAAGCTGAAGCTTCGTTCTTGTCTCAAATCACAGGCAGGTTTCTGACTAGAATATTCATCTTTCTCTTAGTTTTTAGTCCCTCCTGTGGAAAAACATCCCCTCAGCATGATACTGCCTCCACCATGTTTCACTGGGGGACAATTACTTTGGAAGGTACAATTGTAGGTTAGATTATAGCAAAACAGGTTAAAACTTTTTCAAGGCACCATTAACCCACCATGATGGTTATTTGTTACAGGTTAGATATTATTGCTGTTCTTGGAGGTTTTAGTTTATAAAAGTTCTCTTGCTTGAAGTATAATAATAATGTTTTACCATGTTGATAAAGTAGACCAGCGTAGTGTGACCGACTCTAAGGGGTGGAAGCTAACAGCTGGCCAGACATGGTTTTAGTAGACTTTAGCTGTTTATTAGGTATTTAAAACTAAAAATGTTTATACTGTAGTTGGATAGGACAATTTGATATTTAATATTGGTGTAAAGCTTTGCTGACGACTTGTTCTATTTTATGATGTTTAATTCATCTGAAAAACATTAAGAGTTATTTAAGTCTGCCACCTGGACCAATCCGCCTCATTTGCTCTGACTCTAAGAAAAATAGAGAAAACTTAGGAATGTTGTGTTTAATTGTCAGTTAAGGCAAAAATATGGTTTTGTAAGTTTCCTTGACTCCAGGTTTTAAATCAGCCACTGAGGGGCACTGATATAAGCGGCAGGCTCAAGCTAGATACCTCTATAATGTATGTTGTTCATCTGAGAAAAATTGCACCAAACATCTTACACTTTATGTATTAGTTGTTCAAACTGTTTAAATCAGCTTACTGTAAAGGGATTAGCTATTAGCTTCCAGCACTCTGACAATGTGTTTACATTTTCAACAAGCTCAGGGTGATTTGGCATCTTTCTATTACAAGTAAGGAAATTATCACTGATAATATCTACAATCACTTGAAAAAAAATAATAATTAAGCATGTACTTTTAATAGTAGGAAACTCCCAACAGAACCACTTTGAAAAGGGTTTTTAAAAAAAGGGTTATTAACAATGGTTCAATAGGACAGTCATGTAAGCAAATTCAGTAATTTCTTCAGAATCAAAATAGTGCAAGATCTAAAGAATGAAGATAAGATTGAGTGGGTCTGTGTACATTTTAAAGAAAGCCAATATTTTACTCCCTTTTGCTGATCATATAGACCACATTCTTTTAAAGCCAGTGTTCTATCTTTTTAACACAGAGTGAGATTTGGCTGTATTTTACCGTTTGTTTTGAAACATGTTTATTTATTGATTAAAATGTTTATTTTCTGTTTTAGAATTTGAAAGGACTCACTATCCAGATGTTTTTGCTCGTGAACGTCTTGCTAATAAAATTGATCTCCCTGAAGCAAGAATACAGGTAAGCTTTAGAAGCTGGACCTAAGTCTTAAACCAGACAGATCTATTTACCGTAACAGGAATCTTCTTAGGAACAGGATAACTTTGTAGAAATTAATACCACAAAATTTACAAAAGCTTTAACCTCTGTTTATTTTTCAATACTTTGGTGTCTTTAAATCAGGAGGCTAAGATTTAAGATGCCTGTGAAACCTGAGGTTTTGTCACTTTTAATTTAAGTTTGTTAGGCTTTTTACAGCACACTGCAGGAAACAAAAAAAAGGAACCTTTATTCTCTAAAAGACAATTGGAAAAATAAGTTTTAATCCTGCCTTTAAAGATCCCTATATCCAATTGTCTCTAAATGGGAGGCAGTTATATCTTCTGATGTCATGCAATGGATTGACATAATCGTAGGGTAATACAAAGACACACTGGACAGACAACTCTGCACCCACACAGACCCACAGCTAGGAGTCATTTATACTAACCAACCTAACATGAATAGGTCCGTCTGTGGGAGGATGCATGTGCGGATGTAACATGCAACCTCTGTGCAGAAATCCTCCAGGCTGGGATTCCAACCTAAGACCTTTCCAAAAGCAACAGTGCTTCCATATTTGCGAACCATGCCGCCTGTGGTCTGGAGTCCAGTGCTGTTCTCTGCCGTCTCAGAATAGAAGAAGCTTCAAAGCAAATTTGTGTAGATGTAGATTTTTTCCCACGCCTTTCTGTACAGTTCAGTTTAATCGTGTGAGTGTGGGAATGCATGGGTGAATTACTAAACTTAGTGTAGTAGAGCTCTTTGGAGTGAAAAGGCGCCATATCAGTTTCAGCCATTCAGTCTAAATAATTTCTGGTACAGATTTAAAGACAATCTTGTTAATTCTGATTTACTTGACGATTCCCCTACTGACCCAGTACATGATAGTATAGTTCAGCCCCTTTATTTTCTTTAACAGAGGAAAACCTCTTCTGTCTTTAGAGTGTTAAAGTGCAAACAGGGTTGGATGTAACTCAGGTTTTCTTTTGGTTTGTCCAGGTTTGGTTTTCAAACAGACGTGCGAAGTGGAGAAGAGAGGAGAAGTTAAGGAATCAACGACGGCAGGTTTTGAATACCTCAAACCATATTCCCATCAACAGCAGCTTTAGCAGCAGCGCTTACTCCTCTCCACCTCAGCCTTCTGCTCCAGGTACCAAATACTACGAACGCTTTGCTACATCAAACTCTACAGTGATAGAAACACTAACCTTATTGAGAAATAATTTAGTCAGTTTGAATGTATCATTACCATAAAGACTGATTGCTAAACTTTACAAGAAGGTGCTTTTACATTATTTAAAGCTGTGCATTGGCTGTGTGTTTCCTGGATGGGGCCGCCTGTGGAGCTGGTTGACAGTTGCCTTTTGTATCTATGCTTCTTTTTCTATGTCTGCTTCTGTCTCCTTGAACCCCAGTAGGCATCAGCAGATGGCCGCTCACACTGAGCCTGGTTCTGCTGGAGGTTTCTTCCTGTTCAAAGGGAGTTTTTCCTCTCCACTGTCGCTGCAAGCATGCTTAGTGTGAGGGATTGCTGAAGAGTCAATGAGTCGATGCAATCAGCTGGTTTTCCTTAGATAGAAAACTTTGAATCAATCTGACTGGATGATCTGATGAACTGGAAAGTGAGCTGAGATGACATGTGTTGTTAATTGGTGCTATAGAAATAAACTGAATAGAATAGAATTTCCCTCTAATGAGGGTCAGTTTTATATTTTATTCCTGGAACAAATTTGTTTGTCATTAACACGATTTTTTGGGGTCAAATGTCACATCATGTAACAAAAGTATTTACTAGTTATTATGTCATATTTCATGAAAGCCTGGTATTCTATATATCTTAATTTTATATCCACTGTTTATTTATTGGAATCGATTATGGAAATTTGAGGACATGTTAGCATCTAACGGACAGCAAGCCAACCCCACAAGCTTTCGTTCAATTCGATTCCATTCAGTTTATTTCTATAGCATTAATTCACGTCATCTCAAGGCACTTTCCAGTTCACCAGATCATCCAATCAGATTGATTCAAAGTTCTCTATCTAAGGAAAAGCAGCTGATTGTATCGACTCATCCAGCAGAACCAGGCTCACTGGGAGCGGCCATCTGCTGAGGCTGACTGGGGTTCAAGGAGAGATAGAGAGCGGTAGAAAAAGATGTAAAGATCTTTGCATCAGAGCGAAGGTCATTAAAACGTCACAGTAGCGCTACCTCTGTTAACACCTGTTTCCTTGTCATATTTTTACCTTTTGACTTTACAATGCAGGTTCAGTGGTGTGAATCTGTTAAAGGAGATGTCTAATCATCACTGTGGTAGATGTTGGCAAAAAAAAAGTGACTATCAATGTCACGTTTAATCAGTGTTGGGCACATTACTTTGAAAAAGTAATTAGTTATAGTTACTAGTTACTTCTCCCAAAAAGTAACTGAGTTACTGAGTACTCCACAATAAAAGTAACTAGTTACTAGTAAAAGTAACTATTGCGTTACTTTTGCGTTTCTCGCCCCATAACCCTCACCACCCAGCCCCCACCTTCTCGCCGTGTGTTTCCAAAGCCAGCTGAATAGAGCGGACGACAAAGACAAGAACCTGCAGAGAGTTTAGCATTTATTGCAACTCAACGTAAATGACATCAGGGGGGAACGCTATCTGACGGGCCTATAAACCCTGTCAGATAGCGTTCTCCCTGTCTAACATGGGAATATGAAATATGAATAATAAATATAAATAATAAATATGAATAATTAAAAAAATATTTAAAGAAATAAGACAAAAAGCTCAGCTTGGGTTAAAAACCAGTGCAAACAGGGGGTGTTTAACAATGACTTAGTATAGCAAATAGACTGATATTCTTTTCTCGGGTCTCTGCGAAGCAACAGTAAAGGTTTGGCTGCCAAAGTTAATGAATTTACTAATCTAGTTCATCCAACTAGAATACAGAAGCTCTGCACTCAAAGGCGAGCTAACCGGTGGCGGCTGGCCAATAGAGGCTCTACCCACCCAGTGACCTTCATTAAGACATACAATAAAAAAAATAGTACATCTTATATTTTTAAGATGTGCAAGATAAATATTTCATCTTACAAGTAAAGCTGTTTTTTTCTTTCATTGGATTGGTGACGTATTTAAAAATATATACTTATTTATATATATATTTATATTAATGCCAACAACAAAAAACATTATAAAAACACTTTATAAAAACAAAAAATAATTTCTTTTTGTAAATAAGTCTTGCCCTTCTGAGGCTTTGTGAAGGTAAATCTGTGTTTTGCATGGTCCAATATTGAGTCACATACCTAAAAAAAATACTGATAATATATATATTATATATATTTATATTCTTAGAATGTGTTTATTTAAGAGCAACTCTGCAAATGAACAAACATCTAAAAAAAGTAGACTATATTCTATTATTTTCCATGTGAGTCCCAGATTGTTCATTCCTCTTTGCCTTTTCTAAAAGGTGCTTTAAATGAGTCCTAGCTGTCTTTATCCATGCTGGCTCAGATCCTGACGTTTGATAAAGGGAAAGCAGAATAAAGCCTTAGCCTTGCTGCATGCAGTTAGCCTCACCTTGGAGCTAAACCAGGTCACTGAAAAGGACCAATTGAACCATCTCCATCTTTCTTTGGATGCTGATAAATTTTGATGTTTGGCTGATCAAGTAGAAAGGATTTCATCTCCAGCTTCTCTTGGTGAGTTTGCTTCCCTCCTGTGACTCGGCCTGTCAATCACCTGGACTACAACTGTGACATCACTTCCTGTCACCTCAGGGCGTAGCTTTGGTGCGCCCAGAGCTCTCCTATACTTCTGTATTGCAGAGGAGCTACTGCACATGGACAACTTTTAACCAAAGTCAATGGGAGTCAAAGATGTCAACGCCCTAGGGCGGAAATATGGCACCAATCTGACGAAAAACGAAACATCATTACTCGTCGTTAAAGATTAAATATTTATCTTGCACTTTAAAATCAATATATTTCAAAATATCTTAATTTTATAATTGACTTTTATTTTTTATGTCTTAATCAAGCCTCTAGCGCCCTCTATTGGGCAGCCGCCACTGCTTCTAATTTATAGCAGATGTGGCCTTCTATCATAGCTAAATTGTTTTTACACATTGTCTTATCCAGACTTCTCTTTTAATCACTTTATTCCTCTCTCTCTAGTGTCCTTTTCTTCGGGATCCATAATGGGAAGATCGGATCAAGTTCTATCCAACAGCTATGGCCTTCCAGCTATGCCAAGCTTTAGCATGGCTGCTAGCTTGCCCATACAAGTAAGATTTAATAGGACACACAGTGAGGACTATTGTTGTATGAATGATAATCAACTGTGTTGTACGTCTGCGCACTGACATCATAAAGCTTTGTGACATTAAACAGGGTTTTTTTTTCTTAGTTTTTTTTAAAGTTGCAATGAGGTACAAAGGAATATCGTCCAATGAGAAACATCATTTACATTTAAATAGTCAGGATTAAGTTAAAATTAAATCTATTGATCTGCTGGATCTTTAACCTTCTCCAGAAGTTAGCCTCTTGCCAGTAGTCTAGTTGTAAAAAAAAAAAAAAAAAAAGAAGGGGGACGGTGGTTTTTTATTATTATTATTTTTTTTTTGGAAGCATCCATAGCCTAATTAAAATAATCTAGTAACCTAAAGCAATATGCATGGTCTGGTTACATGTCAGATACGTCGGTCATTGACCTTGACCAAGGCACCTTACAGAACTGCAGTCAGTCCCTCGACTGGCATGGCTAGCACTGTCCCTACATAGTTAGCATGGCTGTCGATCAGCTTCATAGTCATGGTAGGACACTTCTTTGATTTGATTTATTTTAGTGAGGCTACAGCCCGCCAAATGTTAAAAGGGCAATATTATTACCATTACCATTACTTATCCCCCAGGAGAGGTCTTCTTTAGTGGTCTGTATTGCACTGCATCTATAGAAGCCTTCGACTGAAGACACTCTGTTGTTGTTTAGGTTTTCTGAAGAGGATTCTCTCTGTGGTCCACGATGTTCTTTATTGTTTTAAATAATTATTCTTTGGGAAACAGTCTCCAGGGGGTTTGGAGACTTAATTTTCCAGCCCCCTTTGATCTGTCTGCTGGTATCAACAGATAACCTGGTAAAGGTACTCTGATGCCAGGGATATGATTCTGCAGCCATGTTTCAGTGAAACACATAATACTGCATTCTCGATATTCTGGCTGGGTCCTTCCTAGAAAGCAGCCATTTGTTGACTCCTTCCTGCTTGGAATGACTCAATGAAAGGGCTTGAGTTTCCTCCCCCTCTTTCTTCTCCTTGCTCCTGCTCTGCATCCTCTGCACCTCCTTTTTAACACCAACGGGACTTGCAGAAGTATTATTTCTAAACTTTTTCAGATTTTAATGAGTAATCCATCATAACAAAAATCCAAAAATGAAACGATATTTGCAAAAATTATTTTAGGTTTACAGTATCACCTGAGAATATTCTTTTTTTTTTTTTAAAGAACATAAGAATCAGGAAACCAGAGCTACTCCAAGTTGCAGTCAGCAAGTCAAAAATGTGTTGTATTGTTTGTGTTGTATTCAAGACTGTGTTCTCTTACCTCATTCTATCTAACATGCTGATGTCTAATAGCCACTTTGTTGCTTTGCTACCACACACTAGAACCCTCAGATTCAGGTGCTTTTATTCGTTGCTATCTGCTTATCCAGGACTGTGTCACAGGGTCGGTAATCACAGCACTCTCACCTCTACCTCTAGCTCCTTGTGGGAGATGTTTGACACACCTCCCAATCGAAGAATTTAGGGGGCATCCAAAGAAGATGTGGATGAGAAGAGGCTTTATTCTGAGTCTCTCCCTGATGACCAAGCTTCTCGCCCTCGCTCTTATGCTACATTCAGACCGTCAGCAGCAGATGCAGCAGAGGAAGCAGGTTTACATGCAAAGTTGACGCGCATCAAGGTGCAGCAAAAGGTTCTGCAGCGCATCTAGAGCAGCAGGAGCAGCGACTCATGAGCTTCTGACAATCTGAGGCGCTTCATAAGCAGCAGCTGTTGGAGTTGGAAAAAAAGATTTTAGCTGCTGGACGCTCCACATCAACCAATCAGAAGCAGAGCGCTATGATCACTCCTCTGAAACAGTTTATTAACGCCTAAATTAACTTAAAATGTAGAAACCTGCCGGCAGAAAATGTTCGCTTTTATTATCCTGGTGCCTGCAGTTTGGATTACGTACGTAAAAAAAAGCTAACATCTACTTCCAGCCGCCACCAACAGTAGGGGAAAACCCCCATAGAGGCAACCGGGCCTCAGGCAGCTGCTGCTGGGGATTCCCAGTGACAGCGCACCGCCGGTATGTGGGGGTCTGAGCAGCTCCCACAGAGAAATAATCTTTGAAGGCAGGATGGTAATCTGGATGAACTGACTGCACAGACCATTTTTTCAGGAGGACTTTCTCACTTCAACATAGATTCAACTACTTTTTACCACTGATCACAGCTAATATAGCTGCCATTGTTCCAGGCAAAGAAAGGATAGCTTCACCCTACGCGCATCAGACCCACTTTACCACCAGCCGCGCATCAGAACTAAACTGGTACAAGCATCGAAATTGAACCAGCACACGCATTTTTGCTGCTTATGCTGCGTGTGCTCTAAACGTAGCATAAGGAAGCTCCCAGCTACCCTGCAGAATAAGACAATTTCAGCCTGATGTAACAGGGATCTTGCTCCATTGGTCATGATCCAGATTTTAGACCGTAGTTGACAGTATGCATGAGCAAAGCTGATCTACAAGCCAGATGCAACTTGTACTGCATCTTTAAATTGAGTAAAGGAGCAGCTTTTAGTCTTTGCCTTCATGGATATGAAGAGCATAATGCTGAGCATCAAAATATACAAAACACTGGGAGAAGGAAACGGAAATGTAGTCACCTAAGAATGCAATTTATCAAACCTGAAATACAGCTTGTGTGTTGAGACTTAACATCTATAAAAGCCTGTAGTCATAAAGGAGACACAGGAAGAATAACAAAGAGAAATAATAATACAATACTTCGTATGTTGTCTGTGGAAAAAATGAATCAGATTATTATTACTGTTAGTCCAGGTATCCTCCCATCACTTCAGTGCCACAGCTTTGATATATATTTCTGTTCTTTTTTCAGGCATCAAACCATACCTCTTATTCCTGCATGCTTCCCAGCAGCCCCTCGGTAAACGGTCGAAGTTATCAGACATATACTCCACCTCACATGCAGCCGCACATCAGCAGCCAGCCGGTGACGTCCTCTACAACATCTTCAACAGGTAGGAAGCTACAGCAGGGCTGCCTTTTTGGATGACATGAATTAGAACTGACCCAAACTAGACCTCAACCTCATCAGCTTTTCAGCAGCAAAAAAATGTAAACAAGAAAAGTGTTGAATTTGGTTTTAAAGAAATTTATTTATTTATTAGATGTTTTCTGAAAGTCTTCTTATAGTTTCTGAGCAGAATTTGGCACTTTTTGTGTGTCTTGGTGATTTATCTTTAAATCAAGTCTTGGAGTCAGTTAGGCCATCCGCAAAGCTTTCTTTAAAGATTCAAAGACCCGAGTCCCGTAAAGACAATCTGTTAACGTCCAGTTAGTTATCCAACATCCAGTTCTTCAATCAGGTCTACATCAGTGGCGGCTGAGGGAGTTTTCTCCAGGGGGGCGCTATAACTTCAAAATAGAGGTACACCAAAAACCAATCAAATGTATACTATGGTTAGCCTGACATAGTCCTACTCAATTCTAGTCAGAATATGAGTCTGATACTGCTCCA
>NW_015150847.1:582292-583984 GCF_000732505.1 Cyprinodon variegatus
GAGAGAAACAAAGACCAGGCTAATCAGCAGATTGGGAGCAGGTGTGTTGAGAGGAGTCTAGAAGGGAGCTAGGGTAAAGGAGACTGACACGAGAGAGCAGCAGAGGGAAAACAAGAAATACCAAAGAGCGCCGAAGCGTCAAAGCCGCTTGACCACAGTCTGATCCAGCATTGGAATTTCTACATTTGCAAATGTTTTACTCCCCTACAGTCTTTGCTGTGAACAAGGCATATGAGATAAAAGTATTGGAACCTCCTGGCATTGCATCCTAATCTGCAACTGAATCCAGCATTCCTCAGCCTCTCAGTCTGAGTCAGTAGTAGATTGCTAGAAAAGTGACCAGAAGGTGTTCAGTTTTTTCCAGTCGCATCACTTTGAAAAACAAGTGACAGAAATTCAAACTTTTAATGATGTTCTAATTCTTAGTTATGTTATCTTCATGCATAATATTGTTTTAATCGAATGGTAGGAAAGCCTGGTCATTTAAAAGATCTGGAACCAACATGTTAGCGAGGAGTTTTCCTAAAACTTGGTTTGTTTGGTTTTTGCAGGTCTGATTTCTCCTGGGATCTCGGTTCCAGTCCAAGTTCCTGGAAGTGAAGCAGAAATGTCACAGTACTGGCCTCGCCTGCAGTGACGCTGTGACTCGGAGTCTGGGAATCCTCGAGGGAGAGCTTCGTGTCAGGACACAGGTTGAAGTTCGGCACAAAGGACTGTTCTGCTCCGGATCACAGGAGTTCAGTTCCCCTGCAGGAGCAGCACCACAAGCCCATGACTGATGACCACCCTTTGGTAGCGGCAAGTGTTGGAAAGAAAAAACTTTTTCAACAAACATGGACCTTCCACTGATTTTAACTTTGATGCCATTTGATCATCTTTACATTCTGCTGAATTTGTATTTCTGTCTGGATAAAAAAGACCTTCATGAAACTGGAAATCTACTGTCTGCTGTGTTTCTTTTTCTCTTCACCAGATTGCAAAAAAAAGCCTGAACTTCAGACATGTACAGGAATTTCAGATAAACAGTTGTTCTATATGTTTGGTATTGTAAACCATAGCATATATGTGAACAAGCATGGGTCCGAATTTGAACTAAATCTTTTCTTAATTTGATTCCAAAGCTTCAGTGTCCAAAAGATGTAAAGTAGTTTCCGATTTCAAATGTGAAAGTGTTTGTCTCAAGTGTTCTGGGAGGGTTTTCCATAATAAAGCTCTAAAGTTGTATTTCTGTGTAAAGTTTCATAAACAGAGAACTGAATGTGTGCAAACAAGAGTTCAGCATCGTTTTTAGCTCTGAAGCAACAACATTGCTTCTAGAAAGGCTCCTCCAAGCAACCAGTGACCCTCTGAGCTGATATGGTTTGGTTTTGTTTAATTGGGTATTGTGTATGCAATTATGGAAAATTACAGAGATATTTATGTATTTTCATGTGAATTACAGTTCAGAAAAAGCATTAAAACAATGAAAACCTGATGCTGGGTGGAAAAGGCTACATTCACACTGCAGGCCTTAATGCTCCATTTCGATTTTTTTGTGAAATCCAATTTTTTTTGCGTTGTCGTTCACATTTCCAAATACATGTGGAGTTCTTCTAGCGATCTTTCACAATGTTAAAAACTCAATCTTTTTAAAAGGGTTAAACATAAATACTTCTCTCTGTATTATCGTCCGCCATGATTGTTTTTCTGCTT